>NC_057799.1:600462928-600610204 GCF_018294505.1 Triticum aestivum
CCGCGGATCTAGTCTCCGTTCGAGCGGGATTGTATTCAGTAGGCGATGACGCGATAGCTGAGAATCTCCCCAACCCCAATAAGGAGGAGAGGGTGTGCTTCGTCCCATTCTTGTTGCAGGGCCTAGGATTTCCAATCCATCCCTTTCTCAGGGGGTTATTGGAATTTTACAGCATCCAACTACACAACCTCACCCCAGGTTCGATTTTGCACATCTCAGGCTTTGTCGCCCTCTGCGAGCTATTTTTGGGTATTGAGGCCCTGATACGTCTCCAACGTATCTATAATTTTTTATTGTTCCATGCTACTATATTATTCATCTAGGATGTTTTATATGCATTTATATGCTGTTTTATATGATTTTTGAGACTAACCTATTAACCCAGAGCCCAGTGCCAGCTTATGTTTTTTCCTTGTTTTTGAGTCTCGCAGAAAAGGAAAACCAAACGGAGTCCAATTGACCTGAAACTTCACGGAGATCGTTTTGGACCAGAAGAAGCCCACAGAGCATAGGAGATGGGCCAGAAGAGTCCCGAGGCACCCACGAGGGTGGGGGCGCGCCCTACCCCCCTGGGCGTGCCCCCTACCTCGTGGCCGCCTCGGAGACCCCCCTGACTTGTTCCCGATGCCAAAACCTCTTATATATACCCAAACTTCCAGAACATAACCTAGATCGGGAGTTCCGCCACCGCAAGCCTCTGTAGCCACCAGAAACCAATCGGGGCCCTGTTCCGGCACCCTGCTAGAGGGGGGATCCCTCACCGGTGGCCATCTTCATCATCCCGGCACTCTCCATGATGAGGAGGGAGTAGTCACCCTCGGGGCTGAGGGTATGTACCAGTAGCTATGTGTTTGATCTCACTCTCTCTCTCTCATGTTCTTGATTTGGCACGATCTTGATGTATCGCGAGCTTTGCTATTATAGTTGGATCTTATGATGTTTCTCCCCCTCTACTCTCTTGTAATGGATTGACTTTTCCCTTTGAAGTTATCTTATCGGATTGAGTCTTTAAGGATTTGAGAACACTTGATGTATGTCTTGCATGTGATTATCTATGGTGACAATGGGTTATTCACGTGATCTACTTGATGTATGTTTTGGTGATCAACTTGCGGGTTTAGTAACCTTGTGAACTTATGCATAGGGGTTGGCACATGTTTTCGTCTTGACTCTCCGGTAGAAACTTTGGGGCACTCTTTGAAGTTCTTTGTGTTGGTTGAATAGATGAATCTGAGATTGTGTGATGCATATCGTATAATCATACCCACGGATACTTGAGGTGACATTGGAGTATCTAGGTGACATTAGGGTTTTGGTTGATTTGTGTCTTAAGTTGTTATTATAGTATGAACTCTATGATAGATCGAACGGAAAGAATAGCTTCGTGTTATTTTACTACGGACTCTTGAATAGATCGATCAGAAAACTTTGAGGTGGTTTCGTACCCTACAATAATCTCTTCGTTTGTTCTCCGCTATTAGTGACTTTGGAGTGACTCTTTGTTGCATGTTGCGGGATAGTTATATGATCCAATTATGTTATTATTGTTGAGAGAACTTGCACTAGTGAAAGTATGAACCCTAGGCCTTGTTTCAACGCAATGCAATACCGTTTATGCTCACTTTTATCATTTGTTACCTTGCTGTTTTTATATTTCCAGATTACAAAAACCTATATCTACCATCCATATTGCACTTGTATCACCATCTCTTCGTCGAACTAGTGCACATATACAATTTACCATTATATTGGGTGTGTTGGGGACACATGTGACAGCCTGATTTTTGGCCCTTTCTTTTTCTTTTGTTTTTCCGAGGTTTTTGCCTGATTTTTCTTTTTTCGTGGCTTTGTGGTCTGGAAACTGAAGAAGATACCCTCTTCTTTGTTTCCAGAGTGGCTTTTCATTCCCAAATCCTTCCCTAGACCCTGTCATTTCCATCCTAGCCCAAATCCCAATATTCTATTTATTGGGAATATCCTTTTCTATTAAAGGAATAACTCAAATTGCCCTAAGTTGTGAAGCAACCTATATTTCCCTCACTCCTAAAATTCCCAAATAATTCTCATAAATTTTTTGGGTCATATATTGATCAAATATGGAAAAAAAATTCATTGCCAGGTTCAAAAATAATCCTCCAATAATTCATTTCCTATTCTGCCCTAAATGGCACATTGTGAAGCAAGTGCCATTTTCCTTTTCCCAATTGACCTCAAAATCCTTGGACACCTTTTCATGTCCAAATCAGTGCCACATGACAGAATGCAACCTCATTTGCCTATTAATTATTTAATTATGATTTTCCAAAGTTTCTCTCCAGAAAGAAGCTTTGTGAAGGAGGTACAAGCTAGGCATATCCAAATGAGTTGCCATTTTGCATGATCCTTCATATCATCATATAATAGCCCTCCACCCAAGTAGAGTTCACGTCATGCCTCCATGTGAGCTCACCTTCAATTCTTTGATTCTGGTCAAAATATCAGTTTGTGAAGCAAGTATATTTTATCTTGCTCCATTATGGCTGCCAATTTTTCTAGACCTTCTAGTATCCATATAACTTCCCTCCACCAAGTTATGGCTCAATCCCTTTGACCATTTTCCCTGTGGAATGTTTCCAAGTTTCTGGTCGGAATAAATCTTTCTGAACCAAGTGCTATTTTGGTTCATACAAATGGCATGAAACTCCTTGGGCATCTTAATATCTTCAAATCATTGGGCCATAACCATTTTCAGCTCAATCCATCACTCTATGTGAGTGCTTCTTCATGATCTTCATTTCTGGACCAAGAATGCAGTTGTGAAGCAACTGCAGTAAATCTTGATCCATTTACCCCCAAAGCCTCCAGGATGAAAGTCCTTCGATATATAAACCTCCCAGACAAGCTATTTACTGAGTTACCAAGCTGGTTTGACCACATCAAGTTACAAACACCTTCTTACCGATTTACTTTTGGAGCTGAGTGCAAATCTCTTCTTTGCCCCTGGACCTATTTATTTCCTCATTTTGACTAAGGGCACGACGGTCTATCTACTGGACATGGTCGGCCCGGCCAGAACATGCCATTTGCACTAGTGCGCATGGTGATCACGCTTGCGTCATGCACACTGCGCGCTCTGGCTTCTTCTTGTCCCTGTTCTCGTCAGCTCCCTCCTCGTCTCGACCTCCATTCATGTCCTGGAGCTTGCCCATGCTCAACTGCGTCGCCCTGCATCGGTGCCTCGTCGTGGTTCGACATAAATCAGTCGCTAGCTCCATGCCCGTGCCGTGCCCCGCCACTGTCCACCATTGGAGCTTGTCGTGAGCTTGCCCGTGAAGCTCTAGAGCTTTCCTCCGCACCTATATAAGGATCCCTGACCTCTCCCGCAGCTCACAAGCCCCTCCTCGTCACTCCTAGTCCACCGGAGCAACGACATCTCGCCAGAGTTCGCCTCTGTTCGCCGTGGCCGCCCCATTTTCTCCTCAGTTCCGGCGAGCCTAGTCCATCTCCACCCCTCCCAAGCTGCCCACGAGCTTCCCCTCGTCCCGCTGAGTCGCCCCACCCGCTCGCCCCTCGCCGGAGCACTCTGCTTCGCCGAGTCCCACCTCCACCCGTAGCTTTCTGCCTCCCCATGGCGCCGCCCCTCCCATCTGTTCCACTCCTCCCCGGCGTCCCTTTCTCCTCTGAACGGGACCCCCTCGTTGCCCCAAACCCTCCGGTGCCCGCGCCTTGGCCTAAGGTGGCCGGAGTTGACCGCTCCATCGCCGGCCGCCCGCCTCTGTCACCTCCTGCCGCCGCCTCCCATCGCTGTTCCTGGCCTCCCCGCGCCTCCCTTTGGTCAGGAGTGGGAGCACCGCGCCGGGCCGCGCCCGGCGGTGGCTTCGCCCTGGTCGGCCCCCTCGCCGCTCCTCCCCTGCCTCGGCCGCTCCCGTGCCTCCTCTGTCTCTGATCGGGGAGGCAGCGAGGAGGAAGAAGACATGCGCGAGGAGAGAGAGAGGATAAGGCGGGCCCCGCGTGTAAGTCTCTTAGCGTTGACCAGCCCCGGCCCCGCCTCTGCCACGTCACGTAAGTGGAAACGGGTTTTTGCGAAGTACGTTTTCCTATTTTGAAAGCGTATTTCCTCTCTGTTTCAGCCCAGAATGCGTTTTCTTAAACAGAAAGCGTGTTTCTAACTTTGCACTTCAGCCTTATCCACTCAGGGACCTGTTTGTGGAGAAATCTTTACAGATCAGTCCATGAACTTCCCCGTCTCGTATCTTTTTAACCGCAACTCCAAATGAGGTGATTCCAACGCTCACTTCTTCGTTTCATCGAGCCCATTCTGTTGGTTTCATTTTCACTATGGCTTGACACTGTGAAAATGACCATTATGCCCTTGCCCTTATTCAGCCCTCTCCGAGAGAGAACATTTTCCTGTGTTTCGTTCCGCGAGTTTCTCGCACTTTCTTCCGGTGATTTCTTCCACCCTAGGCAAGCCACAATACCCAATTGCATGATAGTCATGCAGTAGCCATGGTTTTCAACTTGAATCTTTATTAAATGTTTGCTTGTTGAAAAGATGATTATCGTTGTTCCGGTGATGTTAGATTTGCATGTTCACTTTTGTGCTATGTTGTCTTGTACTCTGTTTTCATGTTCTACCTGCTAGTATTTCCTTTCATGAGTTTATGCTTGCTAGTAGTACATGTTGATGTACTAGTGATGTTCATGCTAGTCAGTATGTGGTGCTCCGTGGATATGATTCATTGTTGATATGGTGGACAGTATGTGATACCGTCATGATTATGTTGATATCATGCCCATGCATTGTAATTTGCATCATGTTATTTTATCATGGCTCAGCATATTTGCATTCAAGTTAACCGGATTAAATTGAACTTGAACAACTGTTGGCTGAGTCATGGTGCCGCTGAATTGATGTTGACCAGTGCAACCACGCTTACCGGTATGGGACGGTCCTAACTGGGTCTATTATCGTGCCTCTCGCCGGTGCCTCCAACGAGGGAAGGTTATGGGCGCGCGCTACCCTGATCAGGTAGGCGGACATAAGCCTTGTGTGCCCGTTGTTGAGTTAGTTTTTGGATCCGGGTCCGAGAGTGGGACGGGCCACAACGGTGGTCGTTGTGTCTTTGGTAGACACGGGGCCACCCATGACTTAGCCCAGTGGGGAGTGAGTCGGAGTGGCCGGGAGAGTGTCATGGCAGTAGATCGGTTTTGTCGGAACGCCGTTGGTCCACCCGAATGGGAGTGCGAGGCCATGGGTTCCGTAGTGTGGGTACAGTGTACTAACCTCTGCAGAGTGTATATTAAATCTATCGATAGCTGCGCCCGCGGATAAGGGCCCAGGTCGAAAGTAGGGTACACCATGAGTCAACAGTAATAAGAATAACTTTATTAATGACAACCCGTGGTTGTGATCACCGTAAGGATCACAGGCCATTTACGGGTCGGGTTGTGATCACCGTAAGGATCACGAGCCATTTATTGGTCGGGTTGTGATCACCGTAAGGATCACGGTTTGGGACCAAGTGTTGGTAGTGGTTGTGATCACCGTAAGGATCACCGTGGTATCGAGGATACCGAGTTGTTGTATATTCGTGATGTTGTGCGAGAATCGTGGGTAAAGATCAAGCTCCTTGTGGTCATTTAATGATTACCACGGTATTGTTTATACCAAGCTTGATTTGATCCTGAGATGATCGTGTGATGTCCGAGGTTGGTAAGTGATGCATGTGTTGGTTACGAGGTAGCCCGAGCAGGATAAGTGGTGCATAGAGTGTCATCATGTTGCATGCTAGTATTATCGGATTAATGTGTTCATGTTGTGTTAGCTGTATCAGGTTTATGTTGGTCATGCTATATTGTTCTGATGATATCTTGATAATTCTTGTTTAACCTGTAATTGCCATGCTGTTGTCTGTCTTGAATTCTTTTGGTTATTGTGAGCTTGCAAGTACATTCAATGTACTGACCTGGCGTGTCATGCCAGTTTGCAGGTCATGCTGGATTTGATTGCTTGCTTGTCGTGGTTTCCGTTCGTGCGAGCTAGGATAAGTGTTCCAGCCAGAGTCCCTGCGGAGTGGAGTTCACCACCGTCGCCGTTGTTCCGCTGCTAGAGTTTTTCTGCTGCTTCGAGTTGTTCTGCTGCTTGCATAGAGCAACCGAGGATGGCGTAGTGTCGACGTACCGATGTTATTCATTGTAATATCGGAGACCTTGTATTCATACACGTGTAATAATAGAAAGCTGGTTTGTTCTATGCTAAGCAGTGCCGTATTCCAGAAGACTTCTCCTCGATCTCTGGGCTGGAATACGGGGCGTTCCGGTTTCTCTGAGCCGGGGTGCCACAACGCTTGGTATCAGAGTAGGTCTGGCTGTAGGACGCCCTAGACCGCGTGAACGTTAGAAAGCGGTAGTATAGACCCCAGTTGGTTTGTTGCACTTGATTGCTGCATTTGTTTGTCGCATAGCATGCATATAGATTTTTTTTACTAACGGTTTATCTGGTGAGTGTAGCTGGCATCGGTTCGGATCCACTACAGCTCAACCTTTGCATTTCTCTAGCTCCTTTTTCTTTCGGTGTTTGGTGTCGTTTCTGTCCCAGCAGAGTGATGCCAAGTGATCCCGACACTGTTTGCAAAAATGGTGCTTAGGTATCGCACCGATGTCTTTCCTTCAGTCCCGCCTATCATTTCGGTGATGGACATGCGTCTATCCCGGGTCGTTCTTTTATTCTGTCGTGTTGGCAACCCTTAATGATCTTAGTTATCAAGGAAGGGCAATGTCAGCAGCCTCAGTTTTTCCCCGCTATCCTATTTCTTGGACGAGTACGGATCTTTTCCCATCCGCTTGATAATAATGTGGTTGCGACCTTCGTGTCCTACTGCATGATTACCGAGTACGTCCTCGCCTCCGAGCTAGTTCAGGTTGCCACCTGGCTAAGCTAGCACTTGGTGTAGCGCTGTTTACACCAATTCTTCCACACATTTATTCGTCCTCATGCACATCGTCATAGCATGCTAGATCGTAATACCGGAGATTCCGCAAAATTTGTGTGCTTAGGTGTGCATGCATATTATTGTGTGAGTAGCAGTAATATGTGATGATTGCTTGATTAATTATATTAGTAGAATGCTTGTGTGCTTTTGTTTTAGACGTTTCTTTTGTTCCTTTCTTTGGGCCTTCAGTGTTACAATTTTTTCCCCTATTAAAGTTGCTCGTCAGCCGACACTGGACCCGAAGAATCAGCAAGAAATGCATATATTTGGAAACTCAGCTAAACAGAATGGAATTGTCAGCTGACTGTAGTAAAATTGGGAATATCTTGTCTGGATGCAAAAGAAATCCTGGATGGACCATCAGTATCAAGTTTGCATTAGCGTGCACTCATCACAACAAAGTGATTAAATCAGCAAGAAGATAAATTGTGTGCAAGGTTGGCACTAGACTATCAAAGGTATGGCTCAGATACAAGTTTAATTTTTCGTTGAGGATGATTTTGGAACTCGATGTACCTGGAAGCAAGCAAAAATATGGCATATACTCAGAAAGGAGGATAGTCCAGTAAAACCTCGTTTCATGCAAGAAATCAATAGCAAAAATATTCAGATGGTTATATATGTGGAAATCGGTCCGCATATCACAATAAGAGGCTTCTGGTGTAAGCAACCCACTTTTCCCTTGCAAGCTACCAGAGAAGTTTCCGAGGCAAGATTCTTCTATCTTCCTCAGTACGATACATGGATGATTTCCCGTGCAAGGTACCCTGCCTTCTTCAGTACGCAACCACAAAAGCTTCCGGCATAAGGTACTGAGTCTTTCCCCAGCAAAGTCTTTAAGGGGGTAAGCTTCTGAAGCACGATACCCAGCCTTCTTTAGCAAGCTGTCCGATGAAAGTTTCGAGCACAAGCCAGCAAATATTCCTCAGTAAGACATTGGTACAAGGTAGTACGCTGTGAATTGACAGCATATGGCAGTGAATCCCAAGAATCAGATCCGCAACATTTTGGTCAGAAGCAAGAATCAGTCAGAATACACATCTGTCTCAGGAATCAGATTCTCATATATATGTGGTGAGCATACCATCAAGATCTTACAAGTCACTCGGATGAGGATCTAATAACCACGGGAGGATGATTAAGAGAAGAAAGCCAGTATACACCGCAGTGTGACAAAGGATTATGAGGATTGACGACATTAATGAGCTCAATACAAGTACCCGTGAAATTGATGAACTCTCATGCTTCACTTATATTATTTTGAGAGTCTTTAGAACAACATGGTAATTTGCTTTGGTTATGAATTTAGTCCTAATATGATGGGCATCTAAGAGCGATATAATAAAAACTTTCATATAGAGTGCATTGAATACTATGAGAAGTTTGATACTTGATGATTATTTTGAGATATGAAGATTGTAATATTAAAGTCGTGCTAGTTGACTAATTGTGAAATTGAGAAATACTTGTGTTGAGGTTTGGAAGTCTCGTAGCATGCACGTATGGTAACCGTTGTGTGACAAATTTGAAACATGAGGTGTTTCTTTGATTGTCATCCTTATGAGTGGCGGTCGGGGACGAGCGATGGTCTTTTCCTACCAATCTACCCCCCTAGGAGCATGCGCGTAATGCTTGGTTTTTGATGACTTGTAGATTTTTGCAATAAGTATGTGAGTTCTTTATGACTAATGTTGAGTCCATGGATTATACGCACTCTCACCTTTCCATCATTGCTAGCCTCTTCGGTACCGTGCATTGCCCTTTCTCACCTTGAGAGTTGGGGCAAACTTTGCCGGTGCATCCAAACCCCGTGATATGATAGGCTCTATCACACATAAACCTCCTTATATCTTCCTCAAAACAGCCACCATACCTACCTCATATGGCATTTCCATAGCCATTCCGAGATATATTGCCATGCAACTTTGCACCGTTTCATTTATTATGACATGCTTCATCATTGTCATATTGCTTTGCCTGATCATGTAGTTGACATCGTATTTGTGGCAAGGCCACCATGCATAATTTTTCATACATGTCACCCTTGATTCATTGCCTATCCCGGTACACCGCCGGAGGCACTCATATAGAGTCATACTTTGTTCTAGTATCAAGTTGTAATCTTTGAGTTGTAAATAAATAGAAGTGTGATGATCATCATTAATAGAGCATTGTCCCGAAAAAAAAAGAAAAAAAAGAAAGGCAAAAAAAGGCCAAATAAAAAAAGAAAAAAGAAAGGCCAATTAAAAAAGGCCAAAAAAAAGGAGAAATAAAAGGGACAATGCTACTATCCTTTTTCCACACTTGTGCTTCAAAGTAGCACCATGATCTTCATGATAGAGAGTCTCTTATATTGTCACTTTCATATACTAGTGGGAATTTTTCATTATAGAATTTGGCTTGTATATTCCAACAGTGGGCTTCCTCAAATGCCCTAGGTTTTCGTGAGAAAGCAAGTTGGATGCACACCCACTTAGTTTCTTTTGTTGAGCTTTCATACATTTATAGCTCTAGTGCATCCGTTGCATGGCAATCCATACTCCTTGCATTGACATAAATTGATGGGCATCTCCATAGCCCGTTGATTAGCCGTGTAAATGTGAGACTTTCTCCTTTTTTGTCTTCTCCACACAACCCCCATCATCATATTCTATTCCACCCATAGTGCTATGTCCATGGCTCACGCTCATGTATTGCGTGAAAGTTGAAAAAGTTTGAGAATACTAAAGTATGAAACAATTGCTTGGCTTGTCATCGGGGGTTGTGCATGATGAGAGCATTTTGTGTGACGAAGATGGAGCATGGCCAAACTATATGATTTTGTAGGGATGAGCTTTCTTTGGCTATATTATTTTGAGAAGACATAATTTCTTGGTTAGTATGCTTGAAGTATTATTATTTTTATGTCAATATTAAACTTTTGTCTTGAATCTTATGGATCTGAATATTCATGCCACAATAAAGAAAATTATGTTAGGTAGCATTCCCAATCAAAAATTCTGTTTTTTTATCATTTACCTACTCGAGGACGAGCAGGAATTAAGTTTGGGGATGCTTGATACGTCTCCAACGTATCTATAATTTTTGATTGTTCCATGCTATTATATTATCCATCTAGGATGTTTTATATGCATTTATATGCTATTTTATATGATTTTTGGGACTAACCTATTAACCAAGAGCCCAATGCCAGTTTCTATTTTTTCCATGTTTTCGAGTATCACAGAAAAGGAAAACCAAACGGAGTCCAATTGACCTGAAACTTCACGGAGATCGTTTTTGGACCAAAAGAAGCCCACGGAGCATCGGAGATGGGCCAGAAGAGTCCCGAGGCACCCACGAGGGTGGGGGGCGCGCCCTACCCCCATGGGCGCGCCCCTACCTCGTGGCCGCCTCGGAGACCCCCCTGACTTGTTCCCGACGCCAAAACCTCTTATATATACCCAAACTTCCAGAAGATAACCTAGATTGGGAGTTCCGCCGCCGCAAGCCTCTGTAGCCACCAAAAACCAATCGGGACCCTGTTCCGGCACCCTGCCGGAGGGGGGATCCCTCACCGGTGGCCATCTTCATCATCCCGGCGCTCTCCATGACGAGGAGGGAGTAGTTCACCCTCGGGGCTGAGGGTATGTACTAGTAACTATGTGTTTTATCTCTGTCTCTCTCTCCCTCTCTCTCTCTCTCTCCCTCTCTCGTGTTCTTGATTTGGCACGATCTTGATGTATCGCGAGCTTTGCTATTATAGTTGGATCTTATGATGTTTCTCCCCCTCTACTCTCTTGTAATGGATTGACTTTTCCCTTTGAAGTTATCTTATCGGATTGAGTCTTTAAGGATTTGAGAACACTTGATGTATGTCTTGCATGTGCTTATCTATGGTGACAATGGGATATTCACGTGATCTACTTGATGTATGTTTGGTGATCTACTTGCGGGTTTAGTAACCTTGTGAACTTATGCATAGGGGTTGGCACACGTTTTCATTTTGACTCTCCAGTAGAAACTTTGGGGCACTCTTTGACGTTCTTTGTGTTGGTTGAATAGATGAATCTGAGATTGTGTGATGCATATCGTATAATCATACCCATGGATACTTGAGGTGACATTGGAGTATCTAGGTGACATTAGGGTTTTGGTTGATTTGTGTCTGAAGGTGTTATTCTAGTACGAACTCTATGACAGATCGAACGGAAAGAATGGCTTCGTGTTTTTTTACTACGGAATCTTAAATAGATCGATCAGAAAGGATAACTGTGAGGTGGTTTCGTACCCTACAATAATCTCTTCGTTTGTTCTCCGCTATTAGTGACTTTGGAGTGACTCTTTGTTGCATGTTGAGGGATAGTTATATGATCCAAATATGTTTTTATTGTTGAGAGAACTTGCACTAGTGAAAGTATGAACCCTAGGCCATGTTTCAATGCATTGCAATACCGTTTACGCTCACTTTTAGCACTTGTATCACCATCTCTTTGCCGAACTAGTGCACCTATACAATTTACTATTGTATTCGGTGTGTTGGGGACATAAGAGACTCTTTGTTATTTGGTTGCAGGGATGTTTGAGAGGGACCATCTTCATCCTACGCCTCCAACGGATTGATAAACCTTAGGTGAAAGCACAAGTGCTCCCTGGGTGATTTTGGTAATTAATGTCAACATATCTCTTGTTGGACTAACACTTTTACCTAGTATGTTTCAGATAAGTTCAACAATGAAGTGGCATGGACTAGAGGATGTGGAACCCCTTCAAGATGCTAAGGACAAAGGATTGTCTCAAGCTCAAAGCTCAAGACTCTACATTTTTCTATTTTAGTGATCCAAGATCACATTGAGTCTATAGGAAAAGCCAATACTATCAAGAGGGGATGAGGTGTTGCTTAATGGCTTTCTTGCTCAAAATGCTTAGTGATATGCTCCAGAGCCCCCAACTAATTTCTCACATCCACATATGACCTAAACCAAAAGTCCAACTCGGCCCCACCGATTCTTTCTATCCGGCGCCACCGAGTTCAGATGTCATAGCCACTGCCACAAACCCTAGGCAAATCGGTCTCACCGATAGGGATCTCGGTCTCACCGAGATGGGATTGTAATCTCTCTGTATGCATCTATTACCAAAATCGGTCTCACCGAGTTTGCGTAATCGGTCCTACCGAGATTGCAATGTAAACTCTCTGTCTCCTTTTCGTAACATTTCGGTCTCACCGAAATGAGCAAATCGGCCCCACCGATATTACCTGACCAACTCTCTGGTTAGCTTATTACCAAAATCGGTCTCACCGAGTTTGTGTAATCGGTCTCACCGATATTAAGTTATGCCCTAACCCTAATCATATCGGTCCTACCGAGTTGCATGTCAGTCCCACTGAAAATCCTAACAGTCACTAGATTTGCTGAATCGGTCCGACCGAGTTTCTCAATTCGGTCCCACCGAGATTGGCAAGTTGTGTGTAACGGTTAGATTTTGTGTGGAGGCTATATATACCCCTCCACCTCCTCTTCATTCATGGAGAGAGCCATCAGAATGTGCCTACACTTCCAACATATATTTTCTGAGAGAGAACCACCTACACTTGTGTTGACACCAAGATATTCCATTCCTACCATATGAGTCTTGATCTCTAGCCTTCCCCAAGTTGCTTTCCACTCAAATCTTCTATCCACCAAATCCAAATCCTATGAGAGAGAGTTGAGTGTTGGGGAGACTATCATTTAAAGCACAAGAGCAAGGAGTTCATTATCAACACACCATTTGTTACTTCTTGGAGAGTGGTTTCTCCTTGATTGGCTAGGTGTCACTTGGGAGCCTCCGACAAGATTGTGGAGTTGAACCAAGGAGTTTGTACTGGCAAGGAGATCGCCTACTTCGTGAAGATCTACCCTAGTGAGGCAAGTCCTTCGTGGGCGACGGCCATGGTGGGATAGACAAGGTTGCTTCTTCGTGGACCCGTCGTGGGTGGAGCCCTCCGTGGACTCGCACAACCGTTACCCTTCATGGGTTGAGGTCTCCATCAACGTGGATGTACGATAGCACCACCTATCGGAACCACGACAAAAACATCCGTGTCTCCAATTGCGTTTGCACACTCCAATCCCATCCCTTTACATTCTTGCAAGTTGCATGCTTTACTTTCCGCTTCTCATATACTCTTTGCATGCTTGCTTGTTATGTATTGTGATTGTTAAACTTGTGCCAAAACTCCACTTAAACTTAAAGAAGTTAAAAACTGCAACTTTTGGTACTTAGTTTCTAATCACCCCCCCTCTAGACACCTCTTCTCGATCCTTTCAATTGGTATCAGAGCTTTGGTCTCCATTGCCTTGGTTTAAACACCATTGGAGGAAGATGGATGAGTGTACCTTGAGGAGTCTTAGACATAGAGTGCCAATACTTGATGGAGAGTATTTTCATGAGTGGAAAAATGAGATGCTTGTGATTTTCAATGAATATCATTTGAACAAGTACATTGCTAGCCCTTGTGCACCTCATGTTGATCCTATGCATCCTACCCTTGATGAGTCAATTGACATGATTTGCAATCTTAGAACTGTTAATCTTATCACTAGAGGCTTGCCTAGAAACTTGATTGGATGTTTGCCTACTCTTAAGTGTGCCTACACTATATGGAAATTTCTTGAGGAACATTTTCCAAATTATTCCTTGAAAAATCTAGATGAAATTCTCCATAAGTCTATTGCCTTGAGTAAGATGAATTCCAATGATCCTATGTTTGGTGATTGTCTATTTGAGCTTACAAACCTTATGCGTGCCAAAGGAGATGTTGGAATCATTAGTGATATTATTTCCGAAGCTATGAAAATTCATAAAGAAGATCATTGTCAAACTCACTCTAACGAATCACCCTCTCTAGGATTTGGTCCACCACATGACGATGTTGAACATGGATACTATGACGAGGATGATGATAGTGACTTTGATCTTGATGATGCAATGAGACACTTTGGTCTTATGGCAAATCTTCGGGGATATATGGCAGGAGGAAAGGAATGGGTTCTTGATAGTGGATGTACCGATCACATGACCGGAGATAAAGATATGTTTCATGAGCTTGCTGAAAACGATGGTCCTCAAAAGTATGTCACTTTCGGTGACAACTCAAAGGGTAAGGTGGTTGGCCTCGGTAAGGTGGCCATATCACATGATAGCTCCATACAAAATGTCATGCTCGTTGAATCTCTTGGCTACAACTTACTTTCAGTATCTAGACTTGCTGATTTCGGTTTCAATGTCCTATTTACTGAAGTAGATTGCCAAGTGTTTCGTAGAGACAATCATAAAATGGTCTTTACCGGTATACGCAGAGGTGATCTTTACATAGTTGATTTCACTAAGAAGGCTCAACCTAGAACTTGCTTCATCGCTAAATGCTCTAAAGGTTGGTTATGGCATAGACGATTAGGTCATGTTGGCATGCAAAACCTTGACAAGCTTATTAAAGGAAATCATATC
This sequence comes from Triticum aestivum, assembly GCF_018294505.1. Taxonomy (NCBI): domain Eukaryota; kingdom Viridiplantae; phylum Streptophyta; class Magnoliopsida; order Poales; family Poaceae; genus Triticum; species Triticum aestivum. The sequence continues at coordinate 600,477,376 of NC_057799.1, forward strand.
CTTGGCGTTAACGATGTCATATTTGATAAGTATAGACTTTGCAGCGCTTGTCAGGCAGGTAAACAGGTTGGAGGGAGGCATCCCGTGAAGAACATCATGACCGCAAGGAGGCCACTCGAGCTACTTCACATGGATCTCTTTGGTCCCAACGCTTACAAAAGTCTCGGTGGAAATTCTTTTGGTCTAGTTATAGTTGATGATTTTTCAAGATTTACGTGGGTGTTCTTTCTAGATGATAAATCACAGGTCCAAAAGATCTTCAAAAACTTCGCTAGGAAGGCCCATAATCAATTTGAAGTGAAGATCAAGAAGGTTCACAGTGACAATGGAACGGAGTTCAAGAACACAAATGTGGACACCTTTCTTGACGAAGAAGGGATTTCACATGAGTTCTCGGCTACGTACACACCTCAACAAAATGGAGTTGCTGAGAGGAAGAACCGGACGCTCATCGAAATGGCAAGAACGAAGCTTGATGAGTACAAGACACCGAAGCACTTTTGGGCGGAAGCGGTTGAGACAGCTTGTCACGCAACAAATCGCTTGTATCTTCACAAGCTACTCGGCAAGATGGCATACGAGCTCCTCACCGGTAACAAACCCCAAGTTGGATACTTTCGAGTATTCGGCTCAAAGTGCTACATTCTTGATAAGCATCGTCGTTCTAAATTTGCTCCTAAGTCTCATGAAGGTTTCCTACTTGGTTATGGCTCAAACTCTCACACATACCGTGTCTATAACAATTTCACCCGAAAGGTTGAAGAAATGGTAGATGTGAAGTTTTATGAATCTAACGGCTCGCAAGTAGAGCAATTGCCAATTGATTTAGGAGACAAAGACCCCTCGGAAGCAATCCAAGACTTGTCTATTGGCAAGATTCGTCCAACAAAGGTGAAGGAGAGTACCTCGTCCGTCCAAGTGGAAGCTTCTACCTCACGACAAGGTGAACCAAGAGTTGATATGGAAGCATCCACAAGTGGGACACACCAAGATGAAGAAAATGAGGAAGTGCACCAAGATGAACGCCAACAACCTCCTTCTCCACCACGACAAGAGAACGACAACGTCAACAACGAAGAAGGCCAAGAAGAAGGACAAGATGAAGAAGATGTTCAACCACGATCCAAGCAAAAGCTTTCACGAGTTCGAGCAAGAATTGCTAAAGACCATCCCGTCGAGCAAATCTACAATGATATCCAAACCGGGAGAATCACTCGCTCTAAAACCTGTTTAGCTAACTTTTGTGAACACTATTCATTCATCTCTAGCATTGAACCTATGAAGGTTGAAGAAGCTTTGGAAGATCCAGATGGGATAAATGCCATGCATGAAGAGCTACACAACTTTGAGAGAAACCAAGTTTGGACATTGGTTGAGAAGCCCGACAACAATCACAACATCATCGGTGCCAAATGGGTGTTTCACAACAAGCAAGATGAAGATGGACAAGTAGTTCGCAACAAAGCACGTCTCGTCGCCCAAGGCTACACTCAAGTCGAAGGTATGGACTATGGTGAGACATATGCCCCCGTTGCTAGACTTGAGTCCATTCGCACCTTACTTGCCTATGCTAATCACCATGATATCACCTTGTACCAAATGGACATTAAAAGTGCTTTTCTAAATGGTGAAATAGAGGAGGAAGTTTATGTTAAGAAACCTCCCAGCTTTGTCAATCCTAAGAAACCTAATCATGTTTACAAACTTCACAAAGCTCTTTATGGACTCAAACAAGCTCCTAGAGCTTGGTATAAATGCTTGACCAAGTTCCTTACTGAAAAAGGCTTTGAAATTGGAAAAATAGATTCTACTCTTTTTACTAAAAGGGTTAATGGAGAACTATTTGTGTGCCAAATGTATGTTGATGATATTATATTTGGATCAACTAACCCTCATTTTAGTGAAAAGTTTGGAAAGCTAATGTCGGAGAAGTTTGAGATGTCTATGATGAGTGAACTAAAATTCTTTCTTGGTTTGCAAATCAAGCAAACTAAGGAAGGTACCTTTGTCTCTCAAACGAAGTACACCAAGGACTTATTCAAGAAGTTCAATATGCAAGAATGCAAAGGTATGACTACACCCATGCCTACTAGTGGACATCTTGATTTGACCAAAGATGGTGAACCGGTTGATCAAAAGGTTTATCGCTCTATGATTGGTTCATTGTTATATCTATGTGCTTAACGTCCTAATATTATGCTAAGTGTGTGCATGTGTGCACGATATCAAGCTGCTCCTAAAGAATGTCATCTTAAGGCCGTGAAAAGGATAGTGAGATACGTAATCCATACACCAAACTTTGGCATTTGGTATCCAAAGAGGGCCTCTTTCAATCTTGTTGGCTACTCCGACTCGGACTATGCTGGTGATAAGGTTGATAGAAAGTCCACTTTGGGTACTTGTCAATTTCTTGGTAGATCCCTTGTATCTTGGTCTTCCAAGAAACAAAACTCGGTATCCTTGTCCACCTCCGAAGCGGAATACATCGCCGCTGGTTCATGTTGTGCTCAATTGCTTTGGATGACCCAAACTCTTAAAGATTATGGGATATATGTGAAACATGTTCCATTACTTTGTGACAATGAAAGTGCTATGAAGATTGCTCATAATCCCGTGCAACATTGTCGAACTAAGCATATTGAAGTTCGTCATCATTTCATTCGAGATCATGTTGCCAAAGGGGACATTAATCTTAAGCATGTTCGCACTGAAAAGCAATCAGTGGATATTTTCACTAAACCACTTGATGAGAAAGTGTTTTGCAGGTTAAGAGGTGAATTGAACATCATTGATGCCTCAAACTTGGAGTAGGAACTCCATTTTGGATACATGCAAGACATGAGTCGATGACTAACCCTTGATATTTCTCTTATGATGATAATCTTATGTCTTGGATATATTTGCACCTTGCATGTTATCTAACCCTTGTAGGAACTTGGATGAATCTAAATCTATGAGATTGCAACTCATTCACATCTTGAGCGATCTCTACATCACCAAGTCTCTACATAATGGTGGTTGAAGACAAGGAAGCACGAAACCATTCAAACATATCCTTTGACAAATTCTATGTTGAGTTTCATAATTGCCATTCTGGATACACAAGTGCTCTTCCTTGCAAAACTAATCCATGTAGGTAGACAAACTCAAATTCCAAAGTGGTGCTCCCAACTCTTGATGAGCTACATCAACCTTGAGCAACCCACATAAGTTCAACTACATCATCACGATCAACACCACCACCCAAGGTATGTTATTCCATCTTAGAGAAGCTTTACTCCAAGTCATGAGTCAAAGCAACTCGACAAGATGAGAATACATCAAGATGCTTAAATGAAAAATGGTAACCCCATTTTGAGCTTAAACGATGAGTATGACCTATGATCAAGTGATCTCACTTGACTCCTAAGTCAATATACTCTAACATAGGTGACTTTGTCGCCGACCAATTCTAGATGAAGTTCTCTTGTGTTCTTTTCTGCGCTCTTGCATTTGTCTCATGCATATTTGTTTCCCCTTTCAAAAAAAGAAAAAAGAAAAAAACTTCATCTAGATTTCTTTTCTTTTCTATTTGTTCTGCATTCCCTGCATCCAATTCTTTGCAAATCTTTCTGTTAATTCCTTGCAAATCCTTGTGAGAATCTTACTTTTCTAGTGAAGTGAGGTGACAAGTGTTTTCTCTGCGATGAACTCGGTTTCACTGGTCTGATGCCTTCGGTCCAACCGAATCCCTTCGGTACAACCGAAACATACAACTCGGTGCCACCGATTTCACTACAGGAAAGACAGCTCGCTACTTGTTTCTGCATTTTTTTATCCAGCTCCACTCAATGAATCTTGTCCTCGACCAACATCACATTCAACTTACTGCTTTGTTCTGTGACTCAAGGACCAAACCCATCATGACAAAAATCTAGAAGAACCCTTCTTGGAAATTGATGTCAAAGGGGGATAGAGAGATCACATCAAAGCTTAATCATATCTATAGGGGGAGAGAATACTCAAGGGGAGAAAGAGTAATCATCAAGGACCCCAGATGCTTGGTGTTCAAGAGGAGAGAAGTCACATGTCTTCAAGAGGGGAAAGACATGTTCATATTTGCATTAGCTCTGTTTATTTTCTTTGAGCTCTGATTTTGCTCTGATTTTCTGTTCCCTATCTTCTCCCAGTATCCCATGCTAGATTCAGGGGGAGCAAGACATCTAAGGGAAGGAAGTCCTTAAATTCATTGCACATGTTTACCTTTGGGGACATGTCTATATCCAATGTGGTACTTAGTACTCACTCTACATGTCATCCCAGTCTTGGTACTCTTGTGGTTTCTTTTGTTTGCTCTGGCCAGTAGGTGTATCTGTGTTATCTAACCTTGTTTATGCGGGTTCATTCCATCCTAAGCCAACTCAAGACCACAAGGTAAGTATATGCATCACAATCATGTGTATGAGAAATTCTTGCTGATGTACATACTGTTTGCAAGGACTCATGAGCATGAAGGTACATTTCCCATATTCACATCTTTTGCTCTGATGCATATAGCCAAGATACATGTAACACATTGCTTACTCTGTCATGTTTATGCATTCACATGCTCCTATATTCCATATTCACATGATCGCATACATGTAGGGGGAGCCTATGCATGTTACATGTCTTTCCAAAGCTTTACGTGCTATTCTCTATATATCTTTATCTAAAGCTTTGATGTATGTTGTCATCAATTACCAAAAAGGGGGAGATTGAAAGCACAAGTGCTCCCTGGGTGATTTTGGTAATTAATGTCAACATATATCTTGTTGGACTAACACTTTTACCTAGTATGTTTCAGATAAGTTCAACAATGAAGTGGCATGGACTAGAGGATGTGGAACCCCTTCAAGATGCTAAGGATAAAGGATTGGCTCAAGCTCAAAGATCAAGACTCTACATTTACTATTTTAGTGATCCAAGATCACATTGAGTCTATAGAAAAAGCCAATACTATCAAGAGGGGATGAGGTGTTGCTTAATGGCTTTCTTGCTCAAAATGCTTAGTGATATGCTCCAGATCCCCCAACTACTTTCTCACATCCACATATGACCTAAACCAAAAGTCCAACTCGGCCCCACCAATTCTTCCTATCCGGCGCCACCGAGTTCAGATGTCATAGCCACTGCCACAAACCCTAGGCAAATCGGTCTCACCGATAGGGATCTTGGTCTCACCGAGATGGGATTGTAATATCTCTGTATGGTTCTATTACCAAAATCGGTCTCACCGAGTTTGCGTAATCGGTCCTACCGAGATTGCAATGTAAACTCTCTGTCTCCTTTTCGTAACATTTCAGTCTCACCGAAATGAGCGAATCGGTCCCACCTAGTTTACCTGACCAACTCTCTGGTTATCTTATTACCAAAATCGGTCTCACCGAGTTTGTGTAATCGGTCTCACCGAGATTACGTTATGCCCTAACCCTAATGATATCGGTCCTACCGAGTTGCATGTCGGTCCCACCGAAAATCCTAATGGTCACTAGATTTGCTGAATTGGTCTGATCGAGTTTCTCAATTCGGTCCCACCGAGATTGGCAAGTTGTGTGTAACGGTTAGATTTTGTGTGGAGGCTATATATACCCCTCCACCTCCTCTTCATTCGTGGAGAGAGCCATCCGAATGTGCCTACACTTCCATCAAATATTTTCTGAGAGAGAACCACCTACACTTGTGTTGAGACCAAGATATTCCATTCCTACCATATGAATGTTGATCTCTAGCCTTCCCCAAGTTGCTTTCCACTCAAATCTTCTTTCCACCAAATCCAAATCCTGTGAGAGAGAGTTGAGTGTTGGGGAGACTATCATTTGAAGCACAAGAGCAAGGAGTTCATTAACAACACACCATTTGTTACTTCTTGGAGAGTGGTGTCTCCTAGATTGGCTAGGTGTCACTTGGGAGGCTCCGACAAGATTGTGGAGTTGAACCAAGGAGTTTGTACGGGCAAGGAGATCTACCCTAGTGAGGCAAGTCCTTCGTGGGCGACGGCCATGGTGGGATAGACAAGGTTGCTTCTTCGTGGACCCTTTGTGGGTGGAGCCCTCCGTGGACTCGCGCAGCCGTTACCCTTTGTGATTTGAAGTCTCCATCAACGTGGATGTACGATAGCACCACCTATCGGAACCACGACAAAAACATCCGTGTCTCCAATTGCGTTTGCACACTCCAATCCCATCCCTTTACATTCTTGCAAGTTGCATGCTTTACTTTCGGCCGCTCATATACTCTTTGCATGCTTGCTTGTTATGTATTGTGATTGTTAAACTTGTGCCAAAACTCCACTTAAACTTAAAGAAGTTAAAAACTGCAACTTTTGGTACTTAGTGTCTAATCACCCCTCTCTAGACACCTCTTCTCGATCCTTTCATTAGGTCATCCACTTGAGGGAAATTTGCTACTGTCCTACAAACCTCTGCACTTGGAGGCCCAACAACGTATACAATAAGAAGGTTGTGTAGTAGACGTCAGGCCCATTTTGAATTATGGAGGAAATTCTTCTGTCTCGTTCCCCGCCACCGAGGAGGTTCTATATTTGAGGTGGGCGGTGCCGAAGTATGGCGTATATCTGGGTCCGGATACCTCGTAGGAACACCTAAAGAGGTATACCCGCAGTGGTCTTCGGAATGGTTTTATGTGTATGACGTCCCACTGCTGGACCCAGTGTGTAGTGGCCTCCCAGAATTTTCCAGTGCTCCTTTAAAGAAGCGCCTCAACTGGCGTCCCCGAAGTCCCAAAGAAGAGGACAATGCGGAGATACAGAGGTTGCTCAGCAAGGTCAGGCTGCTGGCCCACTCCGAACTCTCAATAGTTGAAGTCATGGTGATCGCAATAAATAGGTGCGTGCAGCCTCTTCAATCTAGAGTAACTCCTTTATGGTGCTACAACGGAGAAGACGACGTGTCCCGTTACAAACGGCAGGGTCCGGATACCCCAGCCGAACTGGCCTCCATTTTAGCCGATCTGTATAAGGGTGAAAAACAAGATTTTCTCCGGTTAAACTATCGGGAGGTCTATTCCATGTACACCCCTGTTGAATGGGTAAGATCTTGATTCGTCTGTGCTTATTTACTACATTACAGACAATAATCGAATGTACCTTTTATTGCCACCAACTTAGTCATGGAGGGGGATGATCGAGGACGTCCACTGTCCTGCTCCTCAGCCAGAGGATCATAATCGCGACAAGGATCATGGCTTTTGTGAGGATCCAGATGTATATAGAATTCGACGATGGGGTATTCTATCAAGCGAGCCTTGACGGTTCGGAAGTGGCCATCATCGCCGACTACACTCGCCTTTACCCATTCTGCATCGTGAGTATCCAGAGGCTTCCTAAGAAGAGATCCTCATTTGTATCCTTTCCTGTTGTACTAATCCGGATTTTATCAGGATCGGCGCTCCAGGGACCGTAACTCCTCAAGGGCAGCCCCCACGCATGGCCGTCATTCAAAACGAAAAAGGACCGGGAGTACTATGGGACTTCATAGTCTTCCAAGAGGTATGGATGCTTAATGCATGCCTAGGCATGAGTCTGGACTGTTTAAGAGTCTCCCCTTCTTTATTTTTGTTCTTAGGAGGAGTACATGGCAAACGGTGGGAAAACGCCTGATTAGCCAAATGTCCACTAATCCGGTGCTGGACTCGTTAGCTAGGACGCAAGCAAATGTCGCGCCCATTCCGACTCCTCAAGAGGATTCGGATGACCTGTCAGTCATGAATTCTGAAGTGGAAAGCGTGGTGAATCACCGTCGCCTAAAGGAACCTATACATGCTCCGGCCTTGTCCGAACAAGAATTCACCGCACTGAACACGACAGATGCCTATATCCGAGCCGTTTGAGACGGCCTTGCCGGAGTTATTCAGCTGTTCTCAAAGAAAATACAGGTGAAATTTGACACAATTTTACATGGTCATATGCCAGTAGCCCCCCAGACTTGAAGCAGTTGGCCCAACTGATTTATGGGTCATTATATCATCAGGTATTCACAGAGAAAAATAACACTTTGTTCAAGGAGCTTGAAGAATGTCGGGCCAAGCAAACTGTTGTCGTTGCCGAACTGGAAATTTTGAAGAAACCCGAGATGGCACCTGATGGTAAGCACAACAATGTCCGGAAAATACGATTCTGCGTCAACAATGATTTGAAATATGCATTGTTTTGTTTACAGCGGTAGGATCAACAGATCAGCTGGAGGTGAGGCTAAGGGCTGCACAGGCGGACAAACAACACGCCGAAGGGCAAGAAGCCGCCGGTCAACGTATATTAACACAGACCATTGTCGAGAAGAACAAACTACAAGATGCAAACATCAAGCAAGCCGAAGAGCTAAAGGATGTACAAGCCCAGCTGTCCGATGCCTTGAAGGAGAATAGAAAGCTCAAAGGCGGCATATTCAGTATGTCCTTTAACCTTACTTTCATACAGTCTCCTGATGCAAAGTTTTACGAAATTGTTCGTGTAGGTTTGTTAACTGGGCGGCCCGAGGGAGAAGTGTCCGGATTTCAAGGCGACTTGCTGCAAGAGCTATCCAAGGTGCACGTGCAAGCTTGGAAAGCCATGAGGAACATGGCGAAGTCGTTATGGCCATCCGATTCTCCTCCAGAAATTATGGAGGAGCTCGTGAATTTATTCAACGGAGCTCGACGCTGCTTTGAACTATGGAAGACATCAACATGTCAAGAAGGCGCATGAGAAGCCTGGGCCATGGTGAAAATGCGGTATACCGGACTTGATCCGAATCATATGGCCCAGGTCGGACCTCGGGGACCAGACGGGCAGGAAATTCCTGTTAGCTTTGTGTATGACCAAGTAACGACAGCCGCCAAATTTTCGCAACAGGACTGTAAACTAGACAGCCATATAGATGGTATAGGTGAAGAGTAGGCGTTTAATTCCATGTAACAATACACTTTACCATCAAACTTATCTCTGGCTGAATTTTTAAAAGATTGTCATGGTAGACCTTCCGCTTCAACCTCCGAAACCCACGGGTTGGAGTGTTTCCGAATACTATACCTGTGGTAAACACCACGTATGTTCGGAATCTAGGAAATCTGGTCATAGTGCTTGAACAGACAAAATGTATTCGGGGAGTTATGTTATATTACTTTTTAATGTAAGAAACGTATTCCAGAGAGAATAGTTCCGTTATGGGTTCCTCTCCCTGGGTCAGCATGCGTTATTTATGCATGCCTAAGCTGTGATGCTAAAAAATCACAGGAAGATTATATTTTGAGAGTTTGTATTGCAACGAAGGCAGTTCGTCGTTTTGTCTGCCGACCAATTATTCTCTTAAGAACGCTAGCTTTCGGCTTCACCTATCTGAGGTATATTTCTGGATGACCCGGTTGTAACAATCGCACAGGTGCTCCCTTTATGCCCTAGCCGAACAAGCGGGAACGTAGGGCATAAGCACAGGAGCCAGGCAATACAGCTTGGCAAAAACTTAAGTCATAGAGGTGCATATAATGGCGAAGAAAGGACGTATATGAGGAAACGACACATATATATGGTGAGCTTTATGACCAGAATAATAATAAGCTTCTATTGAGAGAAGCTCCCGGTTATGGTGGGGTGTGTACCTTTAAGGATGTATACCCCTCAAGTGTGTGGCTTACCCGAACACACGCTTAGAAATCGTATAAAAACGAAAAAAGGAAAAATTGAAAAGGAGAAAAGAGAACGAACAAAGGTATGTGTCCGGACTTAGGCGTAGAATCTTCGGAGCCGAGCAGCGTTCCATGGGTTCGGCTCTAAGCGATTATCCGATGCATTGCGAAGGCGATAGGCTCCTCCAGTGAGGGCTTCATCTATAATGAAGGGCCCCTCACATTTGGGTTTGAGCTTGTACTTTTTCTTCTCTCGTAGGCGCAGAACAGGTTCTCCGATATTATAAGTCTTTGCCCGCACTTCTCTGCTTTGCTATCTTCGAGCTTGTTGTTGGTAGAATGCGGAACGGGCTTTTGCGACATCGTGCTCCTCCTCCAGGCCATATAAGTCGTCTTGCCGATCGAGCTCGGCCTCTCTCTCCTCATACATGCGCACTCGAGGTGAGTCATGAATAATATCGCAGGGCAAGATAGCCTCTGCGCCGTACACCATGAAGAACGGTGTGTATCCGGTCGTGCGGTTGGGCGTGGTCCGCAGCCCCCAGAGTACGGAGTCGAGCTCCTCGACCCAGTGTTTATCTGACTCCTTTAGGGATTGCAATAGTCTGGGTTTAATGCCACTCATTATCAGGCCATTGGCATGTTCAACCTAACCATTTTTTTGAGGGTGATATACGGAGGCGTAATTGAGTTTGATACCTAGATTAGCACACCAATTTTTCACCTCATCGGCTGTGAAATTAGAGCCGTTGTCAGTAATAATGCTATGTGGGACACCATAACGGTGTACAACGCTGGAGATAAAATCTATCACCGGTCCGGCTTCAGCCGTTTTTACTGGTTTGGCCTTTATCCACTTAGTGTATTTATCCACCATAACCAGTAAATATTTCTTCTTATGGCTTCCCCCTTTAAGGGGCCGACCAGGTCTAGCCCCTAGACCGCGAAAGCCTAGGTAATGGGGAATGTTCTTAGGGCTGTGGGTGGCATATGGATTTGATTGGCAAAGAGCTGGCCCCCGACATAGCGCTGTACAAGGGCCTGTGCATCTGCTCGGGCCGTGGGCCAGAAGAAACCTGTACAGAAGGCCTTGCTTATGAGGGCCCGAGCTGTGGCGTGATGGCCGCTGAGGCCAACATGTATTTTGGCCAGGAGCTGCCGCCCTCCTCTTCGGAGATACATCTTTGAAGAACTCCAGTAGTACTTTTCTTGTAGAGTTCTCCTTCATGAACTTTGTAGGCTTTCGAACGTCAAACTATACGACGGGCCTCGTTCTAGTCATTAGTGAGCTCCCGCCTATTAAGGTAGGCCAGGAAGGGTTCGGTCCATGGGGCAATGACAGCCATAATTACATGGGCGGAAGGTGTCACTTCAATTTTTGAGCCCCTGATGTCATTAGAATTGTGTTCGGCATCTGACGGTATGATCGGCGCTGGACTAGTATTGTTGTTCTCGTCCTGCCATACCACGGATGGCTTGAAAAGCCTTTCAATAAAAGTGTTGGGTGGGAGGGGTCGCGCTTAGCACCCATATGAGCAAGGATGTCTGCTGCTTGATTACTGTCCCGAGCTACGTGATGGAATTCGAGCCCCTCAAACCGAGCTAATATTTTGAGTACGGCGTTACGATAGGCCGCCATCTTTGGATCTTTCGCATTGAATTCTCCATTTATTTGGGATATTGCGAGGTTCGAGTCCCCCCGCACTTTGAGGCGTTGTATGCCCATAGAAACAGCCATCCGGAGACCATGCAATAGTGCCTCATATTCGGCTGCGTTGTTGGAGTCCGTATACATGATTTGTAATACGTACCGGACTGTGTCCCCCGTAGGGGATGTTAGAATGACACCGGCCCCTAAACCGGCTAACATTTTAGAGTCGTCGAAGTACATCACCCAGTTGGAGTATGTGCTGTACTCTTTAGGGAGTTCGACTTCTGTCCATTCGGCGACAAAGTCAGGCAACACCTGAGATTTAATAGCTCGGCATGGCTTGTATGTTATTTAAAACGATAAGAGCTCGATGGGCAATTTGGCGATGCGGCCGGTGGTGTCTTGATTGTTTATGATGTCATTGAGTGGTACTTCGGAAGCCACCGTGATCGAACATCTTGAAAGTAATGTCGCAGCTTTCGGGATGCCATAAAGACCGCATACGCTATCTTTTGATAGTGCGGGTATCAAGATTTGCATGGTGTGAGGACCGCCGATACATAGTATACTAGTTTTTGGAGTGGGAATTTGTGTCCCTCTTCCTCTCGTTCGATAACGAGTACAACGCTCACCACCTGGTGAGTTGCAGATATGTACAACAGCATAGGTTCGCCGATGTTTGGTGCGGCAAGGATTGGGTTGTTTGCTAATAAAGTTTTTATTTCTTCCAACCCGGCTGTTGTCGCGTCCGTCCACTCAAAGTGGTCGGTATGTCGGAGCAGGCGATAGAGCGACAGTGCCTTCTCGCCCAATCTGGAGATAAAGCGGCTCAAGGCTACCACACACCCGGCTAGTTTTTGGACCTGCTTTAGGTCTGTTGGCGTTGCCAATTGTGACAGGGCTCAGATTTTGGCCGGATTTGCTTCGATTCCTCTATTGGAAACAATGAACCCGAGCAGCTTTCCGGCCGGAACGCCGAAAACGCATTTTTCCGGGTTGAGTCATATGTCATATGTTCGGAGGTTGTCGAATGTAAGGCGTAAGTCGTCTACCAATGATTCGACATGTTTAGTTTTGATGACTACATCATATACATATGCCTCCACCGTCTTGCCAATTTGTTTTTCCAAGCATGTTTGAATCATGCATTAGTAAGTGGCTCCGGCGTTTTTGAGACCGCAGGGCATAGTGTTGAAGCAGAAGGGCCCGTACGGAGTAATGAATGCCGTTGCGGCCTGATCGGATTCCTTCATCTTAATTTGATGGTACCCGGAGTATGCGTCGAGGAAGCACAGTGAACGTGTCCTGCAGTTGCATCAATGATTTGGTTAATGCGGGGCAATGGGAAGGGGTCCTTAGGGCAGGCCTTGTTGAGGTCTCTGAAATCGACACAAAGGCGCGAGGATTTTTCCTTCTTTGGCACCATGACTAGGTTTGCTAGCCAGTCCGGGTGTTTGATCTCTCTGATGAACCCGGCTTCGAGTAATTTGGCTAGGTCCTCCCCCATAGCTTGTCGATTCGGTTCAGAAAATCGCCGCAGTGTTTGCTTGACTGGCTTGTATCCCTTTATTATGTTGAGGCTGTGTACGTCCTGTTGATATGTCTCCAACATATCTATAATTTTTGGTTGTTCCATGTTGTTTTATTATCAATCTTGGATGTTTCATAATCATTTTATAGTCATTTATATCACTTTTTGGTACTAACCTATTGACATAGTGCCCAGTGCCAGTTGTTGTTTTTTCCATGTTTTTTACATCGTAGGAAATCAATATCAAACGGAGTCCAAATGCCACGAACCCCATGATGATTTTTTTATGGGCCAGAAGGAAGGCAATGGGCCCTGGTTGCACATGGGGGGTGCCCCGAGGGGGGCACAACCCACCAGGGCGCGCGCCCTGGTGGGTTGTGCCCACCTCGGGTGCCCCCCGGACCGCCTCTTTGCTCTATAAACACCCCAATCTTCCAGAAACCCTAAAAGGAGCGTCGAAATATTCATCTAGCCGCCGCAGAGTCCAGAACCACCAGATCCAATCTAGACACCATCACGGAGGGGTTCACCACTGCCATTGGTGCCTCTTCGATGATGCATGAGTAGTTCTTTGTAGACCTTCAGGTCCATAGTTAGTAGCTAGATGGCTTTCTCTCTCTCTCTCTCTCTCGCTGGATTCTCAATACAATGGTCTCTTGGAGATCCATATGATATAACTCTTTTGGGGTGTGTTTGTTGGGATCTGATTAACTTTGAGTTTATGATCAGTCATATCTTTTTATATCCATGAAAGTTATTTGAGTTTCGTTGATCTCTTATATGCATGATTGCTTATAGCCTCGTATTTCTTCTCCGATATTTGGGTTTTGTTTGGACAACTCGATCTATTTATCTTGCAATGGGAAGAGGTGCCCGGTAGTGGGTTCGATCTTATGGTGCTCGATCCTAGTGACAGAAGGGGAAATGACACATGTATCGTTGCTACTAAGGATAAAAGACGAGATCTATATCTACCGCCATATAGATAAACGGATCTCATCTACATCATGTCATCATTCTTACTGCATTACTCCATTTTTCCATAAACTTAATACACTAGATGCATGCTGGATAGCGGTCGATATGTGGAGTAATAGTAGTAGATGCAGGCAGGGAGTCGGTCTACTAATCTTGGACGTGATGCCTATGTAATGATCAATGCCTGGATATCTTCATAATTATTCGAGGTTCTATCAATTGCCCAGCAGTAACTCGTTTACCCACCGTTTGCTCATTTTCTCGAGAGAAGCCACTAGTGAAACCTACGGCACCCGGGTCTTCTTTCTCTTATAGTTGCCTTGCGATTTACTTTTCCTTTGCATTTTTATTCAGATCTATTAAACCAAAAATACAAAAATACCTTGCTGAACTTTATTTATTTGCGATCTATTATTTCAATCTATTACAACTTTCTCCCGTGAACTTGCCAATTTCTGGCGCCGTTACCCGAAAGGGATTGACAACCCCTTTAACACGTCGGGTTGCGAGGTGTTGTTATTTGTGTGCAGGTGCTGTTTACGTTGTGTTGCTTGGTTCTCCTACTGGTTCGATACCTTGGTTTCATAACTGAGGGAAATACTCTACCGTCGCTGTGCTACATCATCCCTCCCTCTCCGGGGAAATACCGACGTAGTTCCAGCTACCATCAAGGAGAATTTCTGGCGCCGTTGCCGGGGAGGATCTTCAACATAACCAGTTTCCTAATCACAAATCTCATCTCCTTGCTATTTTTCTCGAGAGAAGCCACTAGTGAAACCTACGGCCCCCGGGTCTTCTTTCTGATATATTTGCCTTGTGATCTACTTTTCCTTTGCATTTTTATTCAGATCTATTAAACCAAAAATACAAAAATACCTTGCTGCACTTTATTTATTTGCGATCTATTATTTCAATCTATTACAACTTTCTCCCGTGAACTTGCCAATTTCCGGCGCCGTTACCCGAAAGGGATTGACAACCCCTTTAACACGTCGGGTTGCGAGGTGTTGTTATTTGTGTGTAGGTGCTGTTCATGTTGTGTTTCTTGGTTCTCCTACTGGTTCGATACCTTGGTTTCATAACTGAGGGAAATACTCTACCGTCGCTGTACTACATCATCCCTCCCTCTCCGGGGAAATACCGACGTAGTTCCAGCTACCATCACCAGTCTGCGTGGAATTCCTGGCATATTCGAAGGATGCCAGGCAAAGATGTCCAATTCTCGCGTAGGAATGCTCTTAGAGCGGCGTCGACCGTCGGATCCAGCTGTGCTCCAATGGCTGCTGTTTTATTAGGATTCGTCAAGTGAACTTGAAATTTGACAATTTCGTCTGCTGGCTTGAAAGAAGCGGACTTGGGCCTCTTATCGAGGATTATGTCGTCTCTATCCACTATGGAACGCAGGGTGGTGAGCTCCTCGGCTGCAAGGGCCTCGGATAATGCCTCGAGGGCCAAGGATGCGGTTTTGTTTTCAGCGCGGAGTGCTATGTCTGGATCACTGGTGAGAGTGATAACTCCATTGGGCCCGGGCATTTTGAGCTTCATGTACCCGTAATGAGGTATGGCTTGAAAGCGTGTGAATGCGTCTCGCCCCAACAGGGCGTGATATCCGCTGTTGAAAGGTGCCACATGGAAGATTAACTCTTCGGACCTGTAGTTCTCCGGCACGCCGAAAACCACATCAAGTTTAATTTTCCCTGAGCATCGCGCTTCTCGACTGGGGATGATGCCTCGAAAGGTTGTACTGCTTTGCTCGATGCGGCTCTTGTCCATTTGCATTTTATCAAGCGCGTCCTTGTAGATGAGGTTCAGTCCGCTGCCGCCGTCCATGAGCACTTTAGGGAGCCGAAAGACATCCACAATTGGGTTTAAGACCAAAGCGGCTGGTGCGCGTACCGATCGAGCCCTTGGTTCGTCACTGGCGGTGAAAGTTATCGCCGTATCATTCCAAGGATTTATTGCGGCTACTTGGTTGACTTCGGCGAGGTCGCGGATCACCCTTTTATGACGATTATTTGAAGAAAAGGTCTCGAAGACCGTAAAGACATTGAGATCGTCGTCCTCCGAAGAGTATTTCTCTGGGTCTTATTGGTGAGGATAGCCTCACCGCTCTTAGCCACCTGCCGGAGTACCCAACATGCCCGAAGGCTGTGTGTTGGTTCGGAATTCGGCGTCATGTGTATCTAGCAGGCTTGTCGAGCCATTCATCAATGACAGTTCTATGTCCCGTTAAGGGCTTAATTTTCTTGTTCGTGGGGTGATGATCGGGTGCCCCGTGAGGGTGTATCCTTTTTGCCCGTCCGGTGGGTGGCTTAAAGGCAGGCAGTTCCCATCGGGCTATCTGGGCTTTCCAAGCGCTTTCCATTGCGCAATACTTCTGTACTATGTGTGCCAAATCTGCAAAGTGCAGTATGTGGCGTCGGTTGAGGGAATTAAGGATCCTTTCGTCCGTACAGTTGCAGCAAAATACTGAAACCACATCGTCGTCGCAGCAATCTTTGATCTTGTTTTTAACAAGGAGGAATCTGGCCGAAAAGTGATGGACGATTCCTGAGGTTGCTGCCGCACATACATTAGGTCGCATATGTCCGGAGGACCGGAATTGCTTGGGGAGTATTGCTTGTGGTGGGTGGGCAGGCTTAAATCCGAACCCTGAAGCAATGTGGGATCCGGACTTTGAAGAATTTCTGAGGTCACTGGCCCAGGATCCGGAGTGTCCTGGGGGTTTTCAGGCTCAACGCCTAGTTCTATGTTTGGAGGACAGAGGATCTCTTCCCGAAGATGGGTATCCGGCTCGCAGGGCTCGGAGATCCAAACATAGCTTGTTCTCAGCATAGGGGGAGAGGTATCCTCGGCTTCTTCCTCCACAACCGCTACGAAATGGGTGATCGGCGGGGATCTGATTTCCCTCTGATCGGATTTAAGTCCGATCCGATCATAGTCTATGGAGCCCCCAGGGCGGCGATGCGATCTAGCACTTCGTTCAAAGACGAGACATCTGCCGGATCCATCTTATCGGAGTGTTCGAGGCCGATGCAGAGATGATTTTTGGCAATTTGGGGGACCGCCTCGAGCTTAACGGCCAAGCGGGTGCCCATGGTAAAACTGCCGAGCTGGAGGATCTGACCAGGAACTAGGGCCCTTCCAGAAGTGATTTTGTCATTGACGACAAGGCGAGCCATCTATGCTTCTATTGACGACACAGAGGAACTCTCAATGAACGCACCAATGTCGGTGTCAAAATCGGCCGATCTTGGGTAGGGGGTCCCGAACTGTGCGTCGGAGGATCGAGGGTAACAGGAGATAGGGGACGCGATGTTTACCCAGGTTCGGGCCCTCTTAATGGAGGTAATACCCTACTTCTTGCTTGATTGACTTTCATGAGTATAGCGGTTACAAGAGTCGATCTACCTCGAGATCGTAATAGCTAAACCATAGATGTCTAGCCTGTATGATTTGTGATAGCCTCTATGGACTAAACCCTCCGGTTTATATAGACACCGGAGGGGCCTAGGGTTGTACATAGTCGGTTTATAGGGAGAGGAAACTACACATCCAAATGTCAAGCTTGTCCCCCACGCAAGGGAGAGTCCCATCCGGACACGGGGGAAGGCCTTCTATCTTGTATCTTCACGGCCCATCAGTCCGGCCTATGCTGTATAGCCCGGACGCCCGTGGACCCCATAATCCAGGACTCCCTCACATAGCACCTGCAGAAGTAGAAGACATAGATGTTACTATTAAACTTGCTAATAGAGACACTATATCACCAATTGTGATTGTTAGAGATGTTGAAGTCTTCTGTTGGAAAATGAAATACCCTACTAATTTTCTTGTTCTTGGTTCCCCTCAAGATGACTTTTGTCCCATTATTTTTGGTAGACCTTTCTTGAACACCGTCAATGCTAAGATATATTGTGAGAAACAAACTGTCGGTGTTAGTTTTTGTGACGAGTCTCATGAGTTTAATTTTTCCAAGTTTAGTAGAAAGCTTCATGAAAAAGAATTGACTAGTAAGGATGAATTAATTGGTCTTGCTTCTATTTCTGTCCACCTACTAATCCTTTAGAACAATATTTGCTAGACCATGAAAATGATTTGCATATGCATGAAACAAATGAAATAGATAAAATTTTCTTTGAACAACGTCCTCTGCTTAAACACAATTTGCCTATTGAAACTCTAGGAGGTTCTCCTCCACCTAAAGTTGATCCTGTGTTTGAATTAAAACAATTGCCAGCCACTTTGAAATATGCTTATCTTGATGAAAAGAAAATATATCCTGTTATTATCAGTGCTAACCTTTCAGAACATGAAGAGGAAAGATTATTGAAAGTTCTAAGGAAGCACCATGCTGCTATTGGATATACTCTTGATGATGTAAAGGGCATTAGTCCCACTCAATGTTAGCACAAAATTAATATGGAACCTGATGCTAAACCAGTTGTTGACCACCAACGTCGGTTAAATCCGAAGATGAAAGAAGTGGTAATAACGGAAATATTAAAACTCCTGGAAGCAGGTATAATCTATCCTATAGCTGACAGTAGATGGGTAGGTCCTGCTCAATGTGTTCCTAAGAAAGGAGGTATTACTGTTGTTCCTAATGATAAGAATGAACTTATTCCACAAAGAATTGTTACAGGATATAGAATGGTAATTGATTTTAGAAAACTAAACAAAGCAACTAGAAAAGATCATTACCCTTTGCCTTTCATTGATCAAATGCTTAAAAGATTATCTAAGCAAACACACTTTTGCTTCCTTGATGGATATTCTGGTTTTTCACAAATACCTGTTTCTCAACCTGATCAATAAAAGGCCACTTTTACTTGTCCTTTTGGAACCTATGCTTATAGATGTATGCCTTTTGGTTTATGTAATGCACCTGCTACCTTTCAAAGATGTATGACTGCTATATTCTCTGACTTCTGTGAAAAGATTGTTAAGGTATTCATGGATGACTTTTCTGTTTATGGGAAGTCTTTTGATGATTGTTTAAGCAATCTTGAGCGAGTTTTGCAGAGATGTGAACAAACAAATCTCGTCTTGAATTGGGAGAAGTGCCACTTTATGGTTAATGAAGGCATTGTCTTGGGTCATAAAATTTCTGAAAGAGGTATTGAAGTGGACCAAGCTAAGGTTGATGCCATTGAGAAAATTCCATGTCCTAATGATATAAAAGGTATTCGTAGTTTCCTAGGTCATGCTGGTTTCTATAGGAGATTTATCAAATACTTTTCTAAAATTTCTAGTCCTCTCACTAGTCTTTTGCAAAAGGATATTCGTTTTGTTTTTGATGATGATTGTTTAGAAGCCTTTGAAACACTCAAGAAAGCCCTAATATCTGCACCTAGTGTTCAACCACCTGATTGGAACTTGCCTTTTGAAATTATGTGTGATGCTAGTGATTATGTTGTTGGTGCTCTTCTAGGACAAAGAGTTGATAAGAAATTGAATGTTATTCATTATGCCAGTAAAACTCTAGACAGTGCTCAAAGAAATTATGCTACTACTGAAAAAGAATTTTTAGCAGTGGTGTTTGCTTGTGATAAATTTAGACCTTATATTGTTGATTACAAAGTAACTATTCACACAGACCATGCTGCTATTAAATATCTTATGGAAAAGAAAGATGCTAAACCTAGACTTATTCGATGGGTTCTCTTGTTACAAGAATTTGATTTACATATCATTGATAGAAAAGGAGCTGAGAACCCCGTAGCTGATAACTTGTCTAGGCTTGAAAATGTGCTTGATGACCCACTACTTATTGATGATAGTTTTCCTGATGCAATAAATGTTGCTCACAGTAATCCTTGGTATGCTGATTATGCTTATTACATTGTTGCTAAATATTTACCACCTAGCTTTACATACCAACAAAAGAAAATATCCTTCTATGATTTAAGACATTACTTTTGGGATGACCCATATCTCTATAAAGGAGTAGATGGTATTATTAGACATTGTGTACCTGAGCATGAACGGGGACAAATCCTACGGAAATATCACTCCGAAGCTTATCACTACAAAAAAAATACACTTCCGTGATGATACGTGTTTGTCACCGTAGGTCACGTTTTCTGTCATGCATGTACATCCATGACGATTTTATGATAGAATCAAGATAGTCATACCTGTGCTGTCGTAGAAGTGTTCCATGACATTACCAAAATTATCATCACGGAAGTGTCCACTTCCATGACGATAAATCGCGCGTCACAGAAGTGCTTTCGTCAAGGGTGACTGACACCTGGCATCCAACATAATAGGTCACCGTTAAGCTATAGGGTTTGGTTTTTGATCCGATAACCCGTTAACAGGCCGGGCCAATGGGAATTTTCCACGTGTAAAATTCTGATTGGCCGGAGGAAACACATGTCAGCTTGTCAGTGGGTCAGATAGGCGCCTATGATATATCGACACGTGCGACGGCCCACCACTGGCCGATTTAGCTTACAAAGGCCGGCCCGTTTGACTTGGTTAAAAGTTCGCGGGCTGGCCCATGAAAAGCCTGTTAACGGTCTCTTCGCAAATAGCCCATTTTACGGCCCGGTAACTCACGGCCCATTAGGGCCTACCCGAAATCGGCCCAACAAAACTTCATGTGGGTCGTCGAATATAACACCAGCCCATTTCACTTTCGGCCCATGTATGGCCCACAACGTCTTTCGGCCCATATGAGGCCTTTCGTATCTTTAGGCCCTTTAGAGGCCCACGGTGACTCTAGCCCATAATGAACAGTAAATTTCTTTGTACCCATTAACGGCCCATGATTCACATGGGCCGTATCCAGCCCGTGTTAGCTTTCGGCATACTGACGACCCATACGTTATTGGGCTCCTTTCTGGCCCTCGATTACTTCAGGCCCGTTATTGGCCTATTCCCCTAATGGACCAAATTCAGCCCGTGGCCAGAGTCGGCCCGTTTGTGGCCTATTAACCCATTGCGCCGTTTCCAGCCCGTCCTATATTCTAGCCCATTAACGACCCATTATGCCTGTCATAGAATTAAGCCTTTGCTGTCCTCCAGCCTGTTAACGGCCCATTACCATGCTGGGCTGATACCAATTACGCCCGTTTACGGCCCATGTAGACCCATTTATCCAACGGCCCGAGGCCCACCGATTCCATGGCCCTGTTGGAGGCCCATTTATCGACGACCCATAGGAGGCCCATGGATCCTACGGCCTGTAGTAGGGTCAAGGTTACCACGGTCCGTATATGGCCCATGGTTGTTGCAGCGACTGGCAAACCAAGGAAAAAGAAGACTAGGAAATAAATAAGCCCGAAACTAACGCTAGGCTATTAAGGCGATTGCACATATTACATCCACTGGGCATCAAAGATCGCCACCAGTGCAAATATAGGGAACACCCTATACTATACAAAAATGGCGTGCTGTTTTCTTCAGCCGGTGGCTGCCCGTTAAGAACAAATTTTGTATTGCAACATAACAAATTACAACTATAAAAGAAAAGTTTGGCATAAAAGTTAACAGTCTGGCAGATAAATGCACCACCATAAGTTCAGAAGCTCAGTTCATTTGACCTGACTATTACGTTTTCAAGTTGTATTGTCCAATGGAGCACCATAACCTTCGCCTTCATTTCTCCTAGGCTCCTGAACAACATAGCAAATGTCTGATAGTCTTGTTTCAAAACCATGCATATCTTGACGACATCGAACAATGTATGTCCTTGTTTCACAAAGGGTCTTTGTTAGGGAATGGACTTGTGTCTGGAGCGCAGATATAACATTGTTTTGAGCTTGCATATCTTGATCATGAGGCAGTTTGGACGAGATTGCCTTAACAACCAACCCAATATTATGCAGGAACGTGCTTTTGGCACTGTTAGTGGACAGGTACTGACCCACTGCAGCAAGAGCTGACATTGCGGTTATAGTTGCCTCGCCACCTTCAAAAGCTGGCGGTTCCACCATCTTTTCCATAGCTTGCTGAAAAGTTGAGTTTTTACATTAGTAGTACCAGAACAGAAGATATTAAGGAGGCAGCAAAACCAAACAAAATAGCTTTGGTTTATATACATAACTTATTCTGGTGAACCCATGTAAAATATTAGTTGTATTTTACTGCAAAGTACATAATAAAACCAGGTTCCAAACATATGACCATGTATCATGGCTAATGTATTGTCTATTTCTTCACATTGTATTGACAACTAAGGATAAAGAGACAAACTTTATAATACGGTAAGCATAGTATGACATCATTCATATCACAAGACAACTGAGAACAGGCAAATAGGCAATTGTAACATTGTGTGGGCAAGTCCAACACGAAACTAGATTACAGATCAAGATCAAAGGAACATCACTCCTCTCTTTTAAACCTTGTAAGGTGCAATGATACGCTAAGACAATTGTGTATAAAATTGAAAAGAGTGATAGACATTGGCTCCAAACCATGTAGTTCAAGGCACAAGTTAGAGTAAGTAGTAGTTAAAAGGCATGAGGATTAAGGACTTACAACAACGGCTTTGACTGATGTAGTCATGCCCTTCGTCTTGCTGGTGTGACAGTCCTTGATGATTTCCACAGCATTTGGTTCAGGTACTTTTTGGTCCTTGCGGGCTTTCCTCTGCATTTGGAACGAAAAGAGTGAAACATCAGCTAATTACAAGAGCCTCGCGGTGTGCAACATAGCTACGAGATCCTGTCGTCTGTTGGAATTTCACTTTCGTATGGTTGGCTTTTTTCTTTGAACAGTTCACCTACAAGAAGATAGATTTGTGAGGTACATGCGTCAATAGGAATTCAACATGTGATCTGATCACATATATATAATGTACCTGATACTTTGGATCAGACCAGTGTTTAACAAGGCCAGTCTTCATTCGATATATTTTCCACTGGAGATGTTTGGGCAAGTTCACTGTTAGCCTTGCCTTCAAAGTGACTTTTCCTCAAGTTATACCGATACTGACGGAGAGCAGACTTGAAAACATGGGTGCAAGGTTGTCTGGTTACATCATCTTGGCTATCCAACTTGAACCTCATCTGTTGAAAATTATGGGAGTCTTATTATCAGCAACCTAGAAAGTATGGGACAGAGCAAGACGATATTACTAGTTTCCATACATAACCATCCTTACAGATAAATGGTCGAGGAAGGTGTTGAACTGGGTTTCGTATTTGTCATTCCTATACTGAATCCATGTTGGGAGGGTACGTACATGACACCTAACGGCAACCGCTGCCTCTGATACTAACTTGGCTGACTCTGTAGCATCACGTGGCCTTTTTAAACCTGCCTCAAAACGGATCAGCATTCTTCCTCCTCTAGATTTAGTTAACCTATCGAGCATTATCCCTGATGTTTGTTTCCTCTTGCGCTTAGGTGCTAGTCCAACAACGAACATAGGAAGTGTTAGTGTACATCAAACTGTGAGACTACATATAAAGAAGCATGCAACTGTAACTTGACTCCAGCAACTACCTTCTTGCTGTTGAAGCTCACAAAGTTCATCTAATCTTGCCAATTCGTCTTGTGTCAAGAGTGCTTCAGAAGTAGTGTCAGGTGGCAAGGGAGCTTGGGAACGTGCTGCTAGCTGAGTTGACCAACGAGTAACTCGTGCAGCTGGTGGTACTGTGGAAGGTGTTGCAACAACAAGGGTTGTCTCTGCTTGTTTGGTGGCAGCTATTGCTTTCTGTTTGGCTTGTTCTGCAACTCGCGTAGCACGGGCCCTGTTTGTACAATTTTTCGCTGGACTTTGACCTTCTATTGCACCATCAGTACCAGCAGAATCTGCAGGATTCTTCCGCTTCCTTTTCCCTGTTATTCTGCGTTCCTTCCTCTTTCTCTATGCCATGTTAAGTCAAGCCAAGAAAAATGAATAACAATTTAGTTCTTCAGAACAAATTGATGCGTGATACAGACGAACTGAACATTGATGTTAGACAACCACATGATAGGAGGATGTAATATGTACGAAAAACAGGACGACATGAGATAACCAGAACTATGATGTGTAAACTAAGCAGAAGACATTTCACTAAATTAGAAGCAATGCAATGGAAGGTAGACACCATATGAAAGACAATACAAATATCACTCTGCCAAGTTAACAGTGTCTCGTCATAAATGGTGTTTAAACAAATGTGAAGTAGTACAAGAAATAAATCATATGCAAGATGCAAACAACATCACACTACCAAGTTAAAGGTCTCTCGTCATTAGTGCCATTGCATATTCACAACATTGCATATTCACAGCTTATGATGTGTAAACTAAGGAGAAGGAATTTCAACAAATTAGAAGCAATGAAAGCTAGACACCATATGAAAGATGCAACGAATATCACTCTACCAAGTTAAAACGGCCTCGTCATAAGTGCCATTTCAACAAATTAGAAGTAGTACAAGCTATAATAAGAATGCGAGATGTAACCTATATCACACTCTCAAGTCAAACGTGTCTTATGATAAGTGATTGTTGGAGGTTACACAACAGTAGTACTTTGATGTAAGAGCATCGTGTGATAGACATATATTGTATGTTCTAGAAACAGGAACACGTGTCTTATTCACAAGTATAATGTGTAAAGTAAGCAGATGGAATTCAAAAAAAATAGAAGCAATACAAGCTAGACATCATACATAACATGCAACCACATATAACAGTGCCAAGTTAGAGGGAGCGCCTGTGATGGTGCACTAGGGGAGACGTGCTCATCATCAACACAGCTACGTTGAGTGTCGATGCATGTGTTGTCTTGCAACCCTTCTTGGGGGTGGCAGAGTAGAATCTGTAGAGGCCCTTCGTTTGGAAGGAGCACCTATATCCGCTGCCTTGCTACTTTCCTTCCGCTTTATTGATTTTGAATTGTCAAGTAAAACCGACAAGAAAAAGCAATAAAATTCACTCTTTAGAACTCATTCGTGCATGGTACTGACAATCATTACTTTGATGTAAGGCAAACACATGATACCATGATGGAATATGTACGAAAAACAGGACGGCATGGCATATTCACGACTGTTTGTGTAAACTAAGCAGAAGCCATTTCAACAAATAAGAAGCAATGCAAGCTAGACACCACATGAAAGATGCAACCAATATGACTCTGCCAAGTTAAAAGCGTCCCATCATAAATGGCGTTTCAATAAATTAGAAGCAGCACATGCTATAAATCATATGAAAGATGCAACTAATATCACATTGCATATACTAAAGGTGTCTCGTCATATTGATTCATGCAGGATACAAAAAACAATAGTTTTATGTAAGGAAATGCTTAATAGACAGATGTACTATGTACTAAAAATAGGAAGGCATGTCACATTAGCAGGTATAATGTATAAACTAAGCAGAATAGCACATGCAATTTAACCAGATTGGAAGAATTATAGTCTAGACACCATATGCAACATGCCACCACATATCACGCTGCCAAGTTAGAGAAACCACCTGCGATGCTGGTGTAGGAGCAATGCGGTCATCAACTATAGAGCTACGTTCACTATCTTCATCTAGCCTTGCTGTTTCCTGACAATCATGTGGGGGAGGCTGACACTGCATTCTTCAAAAGAGGATCTTTTCTCAAAGTAACCCATGGGGGTGACTGTCTCATCATAAGTGATTGATGAGGGATACACAAGAACATTAGTTTGATGTAAGAACATGGTTAATAGAAAAATGTACTAGTATGTACCAAAAACAGGAAGGCATGTCATATTCAAAGGTATAATGTGTAAGATAAGCAAATGCAATTTAACCAAATTGGAAGCAATACAAGCTAGACATCCGGCTGGAGTGGTGAGCATGATCATCGAGGACCTGAGAGCCTGGTGGGAGGTGGGCTGCTTCGCCACCATCGTAGCTTTTTAGTTGGCTTCCAGGTGATGCCTGTCTATGTTGGGCTTGTCACTAGCTCGGCCAGTGCCCTGACTAGCTATTTTTCTTCTGGTGCTCCCGGGATGGTGGTTCATGTAAAAAATATCTTTCCTTATCTTAATAAAGACCGACTTTAGCCTTTTGAATACAAGCTAGACATCATATGCAACGTGCAACCACATATGACACCGCAAAGTTAAAGCAAGCACCTAGGATGGTGGTTCACGGCGAGTGAGGTCATCAACTCCAGAGCTACTTTTACCATCTCCATCTGCTGACACTGCACCCTTTATAAGGCTGAAACATGTCTGGCCTAGGGATACAACAGGGCAACGGAGTAAAAAACACTAGTTGAATGTAAAACTGTATGCTAGCGGAATACATACAGAAAAACACAAAGGCAACATATGCGTGTATGATTGGGAAACTAAGATGGCATTGCAACAGACCCACTAGAACATCACTTCAATGTAAAAGAAAAAACATGGTATGGTAGACAGATGAAGTACATACTGATGAATAACAATGCATAAGATATTCAGAAGCATGATGTCCAAACTAAGCAGATGGCAATGCGATAGAGTAGAATGACAGTACTTAAATTTGAAAACATGTTATCATGAATGGAATAGGTACTGAAAAACGGGAAGGCATGACATATTTACATGCATGATCAGCAGGCTAAGCACATGGCATTGCAACAAAGTAGATGCACTCCAGGACATTATATGCATGTTGCACCCATATCACGGGCCAAGTTAGAGCAAGGACCTTGTGGGGTGAATAGGATTCATGATCTTTCTGCAAGTCTTCTGAAGAACTGCCTTTACATGTTCCATCATATTGGGTATCATTGACATCAAGTTTGTTGGACGTTACATTGCTCTGTGAGGTTCTTGTGGATATATCAGTGTGTGCAATTATATCTAACATGCATGGAACACAACTAGTAGTTAGATTTATGTATTGAGTGCCTGTAGGAGACGACATAAATAGTAGGACTGGGGTTAACTAGCAGCAACTGGTCTCAAAAACTAAAGGGAGAACACAGATGAAAGCTATAGAATATGTATCATTTGTACTCGAGATTAACTAGATGGCACACAAAAGTATTAAAGAACAACATAGGTAATACTAGAAGTGGTATAATACTATAATCACCAGCCTGTGGGATAACATTGGCTGATGGATGATAACTATGGAACAACGTTACCTAAAGAACAAGTCTCGTAGCTGAACTATGGAACAACGTGAACTCCTGAACAAGACCCGTAAGAGATCAGCATGAATATACAGTGAAATGTGATAATCTATTTTCCATGCTTAGATGAATAACAAAGCCATAAATGTTGCACACAAGTATGACGAGGGTACAACCTATCTGGCCGCCATCCATAGGAGTGAGCATCATGTGCTGACTTGTCGATGGCCCTGCAGTTGTTGTGGTTGTCCATGTCAGGCACGCGCATCCGATGCAGGGAACTGTTTAGTGGGGACTATAGCTCCCTTCTGGTGTATGCTTCCCTTGTTGGAGCAGCTGCGGTGAGAAGACGGTGTGGCTGAACATGCAGAAAATGCATAATGTTAAGAACGACACATATCTCTGATCTGAAGAAATACCCTAAGAGATCAACAATAAGTTACGAGAGTGGTCACACGTATGTTGACTGAAGACTAAATTGGGGTCACACAATTTTATTTTATTTTGGTACTGTCCGATCTACACCGGATGGCTTGATGGCCGTCTTGTGCATCCCGGCTGACACTGTTCAGAATCTTCCCCGAAGAGCCAGCGACCACCGGTAGAGCAGCCTGCCTCCGCCGTCCGTGGTCGCGAGAGCTCCGACCAAAACCCCGCTCCCCGCCCCATCGCACTGCCGTGGTTGCGCCGCCCCCGGCCAATCCACAAAGACTCGCCGTCATCCAGATCCGGCGGCGGCAGTACCTTCAACCCACGCAACTCTAAGATAGCCATCTAAGCGCTACTTCCACGGCGAACTTGTGCCCCCGCACCCTTAAGTTAGACACCAGCCAACTGGCAGCCTAGGAGCTCCGCCGCCTCGAGGGGTGCTGTTTCCAATTGGGAATCGATTGGCCAAAAATAAAAATTCAGACAACTGACGCCTAAATAAAGTGATTTGAGATGAGTGTACGACCTATCTCACGGCCCGGTGAAGTGGCAGCTCCGGCTGCCGAGTCGGTGAGGCCGGCGCAGTTGCGGTGGCTACCGGCGGCAGGAAAGCAAAGATGTCGCGACGGTCGACGGCTACGGGGAAGCAGCGCTGGGGCCCTGGACGCATCTGAAGTTGGAGTCGCTCCGGCACCGTGCACAACGACGGGAGTGAATCGGCTCCGGTACGGTTCACGCGGCCGTCGTCGAGGCAGCTCCGGCAGCACGGAGTAAGAGGCACACGGCCCAGTGCATGACGGCAAACGGATAGCGTCTCCGGCATTGGGGAGGAGTGCGGCGGTGAATTTGGTGTGGTGGGGGCGCCATGGAGGAGGGACTGAGGTTTCATGGCTGTGGAGAAGGGAGCTTCCGAGGAGAAGGTGATTTGGCACCCACGAGATATGAATGGGAAATTGGGAGGGGGAACCATGTCTTACGGACGCATTTGTCTGAAATGTGGGGGGCAATTATAGTTCTATCCCTGCCTTTAGGCTTCTAGGCTTGGGTCTGTGTGCTGAGGGTCGGGGATAGTAGAGTAACTTTGCTTCTCTCAAATAGTGGGCGCGAGTGATTTTGGGCGACGAGGGCGTGTTTTGAAATAGTGGGCGTGAGCGATTTCGGGCGAGGAGGGCGTGCTTCAAAATAGTCGGCGTGACGCGCGAGTGATTTCGGGCGAGGAGAGGGTGTTTGCTGCCCATGGTTTATGAATTATTCGACACATGTCATTTCGGCCGAGGAGAAGGCGTGCTTGGATGAAGTTACGAACCTACCCTCGATGTACAACGGGCCAATTGATGTGTGTCCCACATAGGCCAGTAATTTCGCGTCTCCCATTTATTTGCTCGGCCGAATTCTACCGAGCAGAGGGTGTTCAGCGGTTCCTTCAAATATTTGTAGAACAAACATCCACGTCTACCTTATCAAGTCGTTTCGAATCAAATTTGGAAATATTAGCTTGCCACTTCATTTTTAGATGGAGAGATGATGCTCGGGACTAATGTGTTTTTACATGCTCGTTGCTAACGATTTACTATATGACAAATAGTTGACCCACTAAAAAACAGGAATCAAACCCAAAATGAAATATCTAGATTCAGTGAAATAGCTCGTTCACCAAGTCAAAATAGTGAACTAAATCCAAAATTGAACACCTCAATCGAGTAGCATGTTGTACAGTATTATAGTACTCCATGAAAATGTTGAAAGTCAAATTAATGAACTTGTTTATATCTCCGTTCATGTGTGGATTGCAGACAACATGTTCTCCAATTTGAATATTTCAATTCAAGTTTATATCTAAACATGGTTTATATCAGTCTTTGATGCATAAAACGTGACCTCGCCCTCTCCCAGACTCGTGCTCTCTCTCTCTCTCGCCGACAATCTTCAATTCCATCGCACGCATCCAAACACAAACCTTGTTGGTTCCTCTCCCTCTCTCTCTCTATCCCTCTCTCTTTGTGTGTGTGGGGGGTCTTTCTAGTTCGCATGCACACTCCATGTATAGGTCTCTCTCGCAAACTATGTATGATTCTCTAGTCCAAGCTAAATATCTTGGGTGCACTCATCGTACGCACAAAAATTCCCTGGCTCCTTGCCCGTAACTCTCTCATGCACCACTCTGCCGTCTTGGAGCTCTTCCCTCTCTCTCTCTCTCAAACTCTCCATCTCCCCGTGTCACACATACACATGCATATAATCTCACTCGCACTCTATAGATCCATTTAAACTCTCTCTCCCCCTCGTTCTCTCTCAATCTCACACGCACACACACACAATCTCACGCCTAGCCAAGTGAGATGGTCTCTCACTCAATTATAGGCACACGCAGTCCCCCTATATTTATATGACTAGCTAATTCTTAGTCTCCATCACAAACATGTGCATGGTCTATCTCGATTTCTCTCGGGGTATCTTTCTATCACACACGCACCTCATCCCTCGATCTCCCACCCATATAGTCCCCTCATGATGTCGAGGGGATTTCTCTATCACAAACACACCCTCTCTCCCTCCCCATGCATCCATCTTCTCCATGCGTCCCTCTCGACCTTTGTCCCTTGTTGGCCAGACCTCTATTGGACATGTGCTATAGGGGTGTCTCTCTCCATTGCAAACAATCACACACTAGCTATCTTCATGTATCTCCTCACTATCTTGGCCACGTGTTAGGGGTCTTTCTCTCTCGGTTGCAAACAACCACACACTATCTCCTCACCTCGCTTCCGTTATCGAAGATGCATGTGTGATATGTTTGCATAAGACACACACACTTTTTTCTCTACTTTATCGTGTATTTTCCTTGTCTCTTTCACACACGCACACACACACACACAATTTTTCACTCAATCTTTCTATTTCACACACTCTCTCTCTCTCTGTCTCTAGTTAGGTACTCTCTCACGTCCATAAGCATATGGATGTTTTGAAAAGTCAAACCGCAGAAAAGTTTGACCAGGTATATGTGGAGAAAAACATTTACATCTGGAACGATCATTAGATTCATCACAACATCTACTTACTTCATACTATCATTTATCTTCGGTATTGTAGATATAAGTAATTTCTTTATAAACTTGGTCAAAGTTTGAAAAGTTTGACTTTAAAAAAATATAGGCACTACATTATCGAACGGAGGGAGTAGCTCTCTCTCTCTACTATCTCTCACGGGCCTCCCCTCTCACTCGAACTCTCTATACCGAGGGATTATACGGTCACTGTGTCAGCGTATAGCTCCGTATATTTTTTAGTTGACCGGTCAACTAGTCCACATGCTGCCTTGTTAGCTCGTGTTCTCTATCTTCGTGTGCTGGCCCATGTGGCAGTGGGTGAAAATAAGTAAACTAGAGGCCCATCTGACACGCGGTGAAGTAAACAAAGTTGAAACCACTCGGGGTAGCACCCCACACGCTAGTAAATTGAGGGCACACTTCTGCCACGTGAAGGACGCAGGCACACTTCACCACTGCGCGGTGGCATGCACAGAATGACGCACTCGCACACACCCAGCACACAATACACACCAGCACACGTGTACACCGGCGTCAAACATCACAAAGTTTGACCATGTACGTGGAGAAAAACATTTACATCTAGAACGACAAACATATACCATTAGATTCATCATGAGATGTAGTTTCGTATGATATATCTTTGGTATTGTAGATATAAATAACATTTGCGTAAACCTGGTCAAAGTTTCCAAAGTTTGACTTCTAAAAAATTTACATGCACTGCATTATCGAGCGGATGGAATATCTCTTTCCCCCTCTCAGCTATCTGACGCACCACTCAGCCTTATCGGGGCTCCTCTATCTCTCCCGAACTTTATATCTCCCTGGTTCAAACATACACATGTCTCGCTCGCGCTACATAGACACATCTAACACTCTCCGCCCTTGTTCTCTCTCTATGTGACACGCACCCCCCTAAGTACCATAATCCCTAACTCTATCATAGGCACATGCACTCCCCCCTAAGTATGATTATCTCCCACTAGCCATCAAGAACACACGTATTGTTTCCTTCCATCCATACGTCTATCATGACATCTCTCGGGGTATCTTCTATCGCGCACACACCTTGTCACTTGATCTCCCACCCATGTAGTCCCATCACGATCTATAGGGGATCTCTCTACGACAAATATACACTCTCTCCTCCCCATGTCTGCATTTTCTCCGTACGTCTCTCTCGACCTCTCTCCCTTGTTTGACAGACCCCTCTTGGCCACATGCTAGGGGTCTTTCTCTCTTGATTGCAAACAACCACACACTATCTCCTCACCTTGATTCCGCTGTCGAAGATGCATGTGTGATATGTTTGCATATGATACACACTCTTTTTCTCTACTTTTATCGTGTGTTGTCCATGTATCTTTCACACACGCACACACACTTTTTTCAGTCACTCTTTCTATTTCACACACACTCTCTCTAGTTAGGTACTCTCTCATGTCCATAAGCATATGGATGTTTTGAAAAGTCAAACCTCAGAAAAGTTAGACCAGGTATATGTGAAGAAAAACATTTACATCTGGAACGATCATTAGATTCATCACAACATGTACTTACTTCATACTATCATTTATCTTTGGTATTGTAGATATAAGTAATTTCTTTATACTCTTGGTCAAATTTTCAAAAGTTTGACTTTAAAAAATGTAGGCACTACATTATCGAACGGAGGGAGTAGCTCTTTCTCTCTCTCTCTCTACTATCTCTCACGGGCCTCCCCTCTCACTTGAACTCTCTATAACGAGGGATTATACGGTCACTGTGTCAGCGTATAGCTCTGTAAATTGTTTAGTTGACCGGTCAACCAGTCCATATGCTGCCTTGTCAGCTCGTGTTCTCTATCTTCGTGTGCTGGCCCATGTGGCAGTGGGTGAAAATAAGTAAACTAGAGGCCTATCTGACATGCGGTGAAGTAAACAAAGTTGAAACCACTCGGGGTAGCACCCCGCACGCTAGTAAATTGAGGGCAGACTTCTTCCGCGTGAAGGACGCACTCGCGCACACTTCACCACTGCGCGGCGGCATGCACTCGCGCACACCCAGCACACAACACACACCAGCACACGTGTACACCGGCGTCGCCGCCGGCTGAGATGGACGGCGAGGCAGCCAACAAGCGGAGGCGGCTCGAGCCAAAACCGCATCCGGCGAGCCTGGACTTCATCAGCAGCCTCCCCGACGACATGTTGCTCATCATCATCGGCCTCCACCCCAACAAATCTGTCGTGCGGACCACCCTGCTCTCCCGGCGGTGGCGCCCCTTCTAGCGCCGCGTCCCCCTCAACCTCACCGTCGATAGCTGCCTCTGCGACGGGGATTGCAAGCGCATGGCCGCAGTCTCCAAGATCCTTTCATTGCACCCTGGGCCAGCCAGACGCCCTGACATCCACATGTTTAGTACCAACTGCAAGGTCCAAGCCAAGTTCGACGAGTGGTTCTTATCCCCTGCCCTAGATCAGCTCGAGGAGCTCAAGTTTGAAGCTGGACGATGTCGCTCTCTGCCGCCGTCCGCGCTCCGCCTCACGCCAATGCTGTGCTGCACCAGCTTCAGCTCCTGCTATTTTCCCCAGATTAATGCCGCACCCGCCCTTCTTCTCCCTCAACTGAAGCAGCTCGACCTTTTTGACGTTGGCATCTCGAAGAAGGCTATGGAGCACCTGCTCCGCAGCTGTACTTCGCTCGAGTACCT
This sequence comes from Triticum aestivum, assembly GCF_018294505.1. Classification (NCBI taxonomy): domain Eukaryota; kingdom Viridiplantae; phylum Streptophyta; class Magnoliopsida; order Poales; family Poaceae; genus Triticum; species Triticum aestivum. The sequence continues at coordinate 600,510,409 of NC_057799.1, forward strand.
TCATCTTCGGCAGATCCACGGGTTCATTAGCCTCCTCATCGCCTCGACGAATCTCCGGTGGATTTATGTGTCTTGCTGGCCCCACAACAAGACATCAATTGGGAAGAGATCACTCCAGCTGTTCCACGTTATGGTCATTGAGATTGCGCCTTTGCTTCAGAGATTTCTTGTATCTGATCTAGAAGGTCCAACAATAATCAGGTTCATTGACGCACCAAAATTGACAGCGTTGGTGTACTCGTCTTCCAAATTCTCCAAACTCTTTATTGGATCCGTAATTGTTTAGGTACAACACTCATCTTCTTCTCTGTCTTCTTGAAATTCATATTTTTAAATTTCTTCTTGATGTATTTACGACTGTCATCCAGAAAATGATTCCCACAAGCTTGGCCCAGTCTGTGCGCACAGTTAAGATCTTGGCAATAAAATCTATCGGCCCCAATCTGGATCAAGTTGTTGGATTCCTTACATGCTTTCCGTGCACAGAGAAACTACTCATCAAGGTGAAACTTCTTTCCTATTAATAAACGGTAATCACAACGTAGCTCAATTTTTTCGTAATTTTCCCAAATTACGATGACAAGTGTAGTGTTCAAAACTGCATCTATGCATTGCACCGAAAGAAATGTTTTTAGTATTTTTTCTCACATGCTCACGTGCATCATTTTGTTGTTGTACTACTAGCAGCCTAGGCTAGTCATAGTGGCAAGTAACTTAGACTAGTAACTCTATGGTTACCCTAAGAGCAAGTACTACCTCCATCCTGGTTTACTCTTCCTATTTGGTAGTATCAAAATTTGACCATAGATGTAACTGACAAAATGTTAATGCATGTCACTAAAAATTATATCGTTGGATTCGTATTGGAACATAATTTCAAATGGTATATTTTTGGTGACATGCATTAGCATTTTCTTAGGTAAATCTATGGTCAAAATTTTACACTAAATACGAGGTAGTACAAAAGTGGGCTATAACGGCCCTCCACTATATAGGCCAAAACACGTACCAAATTCACTTGTGATGCATTTGGCATTGATGCACCTCCATTGCTCACCTGGTGCCCCAACCTGGATCACCTACTTTGCTCAGGTGCGAAATTAACTCCGCGCAATGAAAAAAACACTTGCGTGGGAGAGGGAGAGGACTGAGGCAATAAAAAACACTTGTTTGGGAGAGTGAGAGGCTGGTGTAGTTGGTTTGATTAATTTTTTTATACATGTGGGTCTGTGTGCACAGCGGTGCCAACTCTCTCACATCGCTAGAGCGGTGCCAATATCTTTTTATTTGACATCGATGCATATTATATGGCATACTTTTGAGAAATATGGCATCGGCCACATAGTGGAAGGAAACCAATGCCCAAGCTCTTCATGTGCTCCTAGGTAAATGAGAGGAAAGAGAAAGAGAGAGAAAGAGTGAAAATTATCACTAGCCAGCCAACCCTATCGTATGAGTGAATGATATTGGTACCTCTTGATGACACGGCAATCTTATACAACCAGCTGCTCTAATATGTTCTCTTCTTTTGTAGATAAAAAAGACCCAAAAGTGAAAAATGTGCTGCATAACAATCTCATCGAATGCCTTGATCTCCATCTTACAGAAATTGATTTGATCGACTACCGAGGCAGCACATTTGAGATTAAATTAGCCAAGTTCTTTGTTCTAGAGGCAAGTGTGCTCAAGCTAACGAGGTTTGGCGTTCTCTGGCGCAACAATGAATGGCGTGCTGATCACTGATGTCTACTACTCAACCTTCATCTTGTAGACGTTGTTGGGCCTCCAAGTGTAGAGGTTTGTAGGACAGTAGCAAATTTCCCTCAAGTGGATGACCTAAGGTTTATCAATCCGTGGGAGGCGTAGGATGAAGATGGTCTCTCTCAAGCAACCCTGCAACCAAATAACAAAGAGTCTCTTGTGTCCCCAACACACCCAATACAATGGTAAATTGTATAGGTGCACTAGTTCGGCGGAGAGATGGTGATACAAGTGCAATATGGATGGTAGATATGAGTATTTTTAATCTGAAAATATAAAAACAGCAAGGTAACTAATGATAAAAGTGAGCACAAACGGTATTGCAATGCTAGGAAACAAGGCCTAGGGTTCATACTTTCACTAGTGCAAGTTCTCTCAACAATAATAACATAGTTGGATCATATAACTATCCCTCAACATGCAACAAAGAGTCACTCCAAAGTCACTAATAGCGGAGAACAAACGAAGAGATTATGGTAGGGTACGAAACCACCTCAAAGTTATTCTTTCCAATCAATCCGTTGGGCTATTCCTATAAGTGTCACAAACATCCCTAGAGTTCGTACTAGAATAACACCTTAAGACACAAATCAACCAAAACCCTAATGTCACCTAATACTCCAATGTCACCTCAAGTATCCGTGGGTATGATTATACGATATGCATCACACAATCTCAGATTCATCTATTCAACCAACACAAAGTATTTCAAAGAGTGCCCCAAAGTTTCTACCGGAGAGTCAAGACGAAAACGTGTGCCAACCCCTATGCATAGGTTCATGGGCGGAACCCACAAGTTGATCACCAAAACATACATCAAGTGGCACGTGATATCCCATTGTCACCACAGATATGCACGGCAAGACATACATCAAGTGTTCTCAAATCATTAAAGACTCAATCCGATAAGATAACTTCAAAGGGAAAACTCAATCCATTACAAGAGAGTAGAGGGGGAGAAGAAACATAAGATCCAACTATAATAGCAAAGCTCGCGATACATCAAGATCGTGCCAAATCAAGAACACGAGAGAGAGAGAGAGAGATCAAACACATAGCTACTGGTACATACCCTCAGCCCCGAGGGTGAACTACTCCCTCCTCGTCATGGAGAGCGCCGGGATGATGAAGATGGCCACCGGTGAGGGTTCCCCCCTCCGGCAGGGTGCCGGAACGGGCTCCCGAGAGGTTTTTGGTGGCTACAGAGGCTTGCGGCGGCGGAACTCCAGATCTATTCTCCGTTTTGGAAGTTTTAGGATACTTAGGTATATATGGGTGAAAGAAGTACGTCGGTGGACCGAAGGGGGGGGGCACGAGGTAGGGGGGCGCGCCCTAGGGGGGTGGGCGCCCCCCACCCTCGTGGGCACCTCCCTTCTTTCCTGACGTGCACTCCAAGCTTTTCTGGTAGCTTTCCTTCCAAAAATAACTTCTCCAGTTGATTTCGTTCCGTTTCGACTCCGTTTGATATTCCTTTTCTTAGAAACACTGAAATAGACAAAAACCAGCAAATCTGGGTTGGGCCTCCGGTTAATAGGTTAGTCCCAAAAGTAACATAAAAGTGTATAATAAATCCCATAATCATTCAAAACAGATAATAAAATAGCATGAATGCTTCATAAATTATAGATACGTTGGAGACGTATCAGCATCCCCAAGCTTAATTCCTGCTCGTCCTCGAGTAGGTAAATGATAAAAGAAATAATTTATGAAGTGTGAATGCTAGTAGGTGCACAAGTTTGATCAAAGATAATTTCAATCACCTTTTCTAGCATGATTATTTGTCATAACAATAGTTCATTTCACAAAACTTCTCACGAATATGTAACAAGCAATTCACATGTTAAAGCATAGACCATAAACTTTCTTGAAAACTAGCAAACTTCATTCTTAGTCATCAAACAATTGCAATTCATCTTATTTTCAGGAAAAGCAAACTCCACATACTCAACTATCATATAGTCTTCTACAATTCCTAACACTCACGCAATACTAATGGTTATGGAGTTTCAATCGGACACTGAGAAAGATAGGGGCTTATAGTGTTGCCTCCCAATGTATTCACCTTTGGGTGATGTCAACAATAATAGTTCATGCTAACTTACATACAATTGGATATATACATCAGGATCACCCCAACATAAAGTGCTTGCCAAAGGATAAAATGAAAAAGGGAAAGGTGAAGATCACCTTGACTCTTGCATAAAGTAAAAGACATAAAGTAAAAGATAGGGCCTTCACAGAGGGAAACAGGGATTTGCAGAGGTGTTAGAGCTCGATGTTAAAATAGAGATGAAAATAATTTTGAGAGGTATGATCTCATTGTCAACATAACAACCAAGAGTTCCCAATATCTTCCATACTACACACATTATAGGCGGTTCCCAAACAGAATGGTAAAAGTTTTTACTCCCCCTCCACCAACAATCATCAATCCATGGATTGCCCGAAACAACGGGTGCCTCCAACTAACATCAAACCTGGGGGAGTTTTGTTTGCAATTATTTTTGATTTGATTTTGATCTTTTGATCGTGGGACTGGGCATCCCAGTTACCAGCCATTTTCTCGTGAATGATGAGCGGAGTCCACTCATCGTGAGAATAACCCACCTAGCATGGAAGATATTGACAGCCCCTAGTCGCTACATGAGCGATTCGGGCATACAAAACAGATTATTATTTGAAGGTTTAGAGTTTGGCACATGCAAATTTACTTGGAACGGCAGGTAAATACCGCATATAGGTAGGTATGGTGGACACTCATGGCAAAAACTGGGTTTAAGGATATTTGGAAGCACAAGTAGTATCTCTACTTGGTCCAAGGAATTTGGCTAGCATGAGGGGGAAAGGCAAGCTCAACATGTTTGAATGATCCATGACAATATACTTTAACTGAGATGTGAGAAAACATAACCCATTACGTTGTCTTCCTTGTCCCACATCAACTCTTTAGCATGTCATACTTAATGAGTGCTCCCAATTATAAAAGATGTCTAGGATAGTATATTTATATATGAAATCTCTCTTCCTTCAATATTCTTTCATGAATTGTTCAAATGACCAATACAATGCTTGCTAACCTTCAATAAATTTACAACCTCTACTTCTTAGATGTAAAGTCATTACTCCCCATGGGATAAGCAAATGAAACATATATAATTTCAGATTTATGACATTCAACTCATTCAACCATTTACTCATAGGATATAAGTGAAGCACACGAGTAAATGACAAACTACTCCAAAAAGATATAAGTGAAGATCAATGAGTAGTTAAATAATTATGTAACTATGTGAAGACTCTCTCTCATTAAAGAATTTCAGATCTTGGTATTTTATTCAAACAGCAAGCAAAAAAAATAAAATGACATTGCAAGGATAGCACAACTCATGTGAAGAAGCAAAAACTTAGGCTCAACCGATACTAACCAATAGTTGTTGAAGAAGAAAGGTGGGATGCCTACCGGGGCATCCCCAAGCTTAGATGCTTGAGACTTCTTGAAATATTATCTTGGGGTGCCTTGGGCATCTCCGAGCTTGAGCTTTTGTGTCTCCTTAATTCCTCTCATATCATAGTTTCTCTTTTTATCAAAAGCTTCATCCACACCAAACGAAACAAGAACTCGTGAGATAGATAGTATAAACCAATGCATAAACCTTATCATTTTCTACTGTAACAAATCACAAAAATTATTATTCAACATTGCATACTAAATGCCTCTGCATATTTAACACTCCTATCCTCAAATAGAATCATTAAACAAGCAAACATATGCAAACAATGCAACCATAACAGCAATCTGCCAAAACAGTATGGTCTGTAAAGAATGCAAGATTCATCATACTTCCCTAACTCCAAAAATTATGAAATAAAATTCCCACTGTAGTAAATTTATCAGATCTTATTTTGCAAAAGGTTTCAACATTTTATCACATTCTGACTTTTCTAAGGAATTTTTGCAACAGCGGTAAACTTTCTGTTTTCCAACAGCAACATGTATACTTGCAAAATAAGCATGGTAAAGGCTATCCTTGACATTTTTATTGAAAATAAAGATGCAAAACATTAACCTAAATAACATCAAACAAATACTAACAAGATAAAATGACGCTCCATGCAAACCACATATCATGTGGTGAATAAAAATATAGCTTCAAGTAAAGTTACCGATGAACGAAGACGAAAGAGGGGATGCCATCCGGGGCATCCCCAAGCTTAGGCCCTTGGTTGTACTTGAATATTACATCGGGGTGCCATGGGCATCCCCAATCTTAGGCTCTTGCCACTCCTTATTCCATAGCCCATCGAATCTTCACCCAAAACTTGAAAACTTCACAACACAAAACTCAACAGAAAACTCGTAAGCTCCGTTAGCGAAAGAAAACAAAACACCACTTCAAGGTACTGTAATGAACTCATTCTTTATTTATATTGGTGTTAAACCTACTGTATTCCAACTTCTCTATGGTTTATACACTATTTTACTAGCCATAGATTCATCAAAATAAGCAAACAACACACGAAAAACAGAATCTGTCAAAAACAGAACAGTCTGTAGTAATCTGTAACTAACGCAAACTTCTGGAACTCCAAAAATTCTAAAATAAATTGGTGGACCTGAGGGATTTTTCTAGTAATCATCTGCAAAAAGAATCAACTACATATCACTTTCCAGTAAAAAGTTCTAGCTAATCTCGTGAGCGCTAAAGTTTCTGTTTTTTACAGCATGATCATAAAGACTTCACCCAAGTCTTCCCAAAGGTTCTACTTGGCACAAACACTAATTAAAACACAAAACCACATCTAAACAGAAGCTAGATGGATTAGTTATTCCTAAAAAGAACCAAAAAGCAAGAAACTAAAATAAAATTGGGTTGCCTCCCAACAAGCGCTATCGTTTAACGCCCCTAGCTAGGCATGTTGACACTACTAGGGAAAAGCCTATACACAGAACTTTAGCAGTAGCGCGTGTTAAAAAAGGCCGCTACTGCTAGAAAGCAGTAGCGCGCGCGGAAAAACCGCGCTGCAGATACAAATATAGAAGTAGCTCGTCTCTCTGTAAAAGCGCTACTACAAAAATTCCCACAACTAAGCCGATCGGCTACACATAGTAGTAGCGCTCTTTTAGAAACAGCGCTACCGCTAATTTTGTTGTAGCAGCGCGTTTATGTGTAAGGCGCTACTGCTAACAAAAATGAAATGAAATGAAAAACAAGTAGAAAAGTAAATGAAAATGAAAGAAATAGAAAAAGGAGAAAGGAAAAAATAAAATGTAAAGAAAATTAAATGAAAAAGGGAAAAAAGGAGAAAGGAATAGCAGTAGCGCGTTTCAGGAAACGCGCTGTAGCTAACTTAGCTATAGCGCGTTTTCAGGAACGCGCTACCGTTATATTTCACTTAAACAACAGTTTCCCTCTCCCCCGGCCACCACTTCTTCCCCAAATTCCTCGCCCTCGTCGCCGTCTCCCCAATTCGCCGTCGCCCCACTTCGCCGCCGTCTCCTTCTGGCGTGGACGCCCGCAACCTCACCGTCTTACCCCGAGGCCGCCGTCATCCTCTCCGCCGCCGCCCGAGGCCGCCCTCAGCCTCACCGCCGCCGCCCGAGGCCACCCTCGACCTCACCGTCGCCGCCCTCCACCTCACCGCCGCCCGAGCCCGCCCAGGACCGCCGTTGCCCGTGCCCGAGCCCGCCCTCTCCGCCCCTGCCTCCGTCGCCGAGCACCTCCCCACCACCGTCTCTCCCCTCTCTGTAAGTCCCCCACCCCTCCCCCACTCCTCTCTCTCTGCATTTTAGAGCAAAAATTATTAGAGCAAAAGTTAGTTTATAGCAAAAAAAATTTGGTTTACAGCAAAAGTTAGTTAGGGCAGTAGGGTTTAATTAGGGTAGATGCTGCTTGTATAGTATATAGTGATACTAGTAGATGTTAATTAGGTTAGGGCAGTAGTGGTACTAGTACATGTTAATCAGATGTTTTTCAGTTAGGGCAGTAGAGTTTTGCTAGGTTAATTAGGTTAGTAGTGCTGCTAGTAGTAGTGGTACAGTAGGTTAATTAGGTGAAGTTAAATGAATAACCTAAATGAATGAAATTAGTAGTTAACTGATTTTTTTCCTTTCATCATTATAGAGCACTAAAGTTAACTGAATTTTGTTCTATTAGCAGTTAATTGAATTTTCTTCTACACTTTGTTTTTGAATTAGCTTGTGAAATTTGGACATGTGGTTGCTCTTGTATATTTGGACATGTGCTGCAGTGTCGAAGAGGGATATTTGAACACTGTTTCCAGGGAATGATGCTGAGTGGCCTATGTTTTCCCGGAATGTTGATTCATTTCTGTTCCGGCAAATTTCAGGTTCTCGATTTATCCACTTTTTAGCAAAGGTCATGCCGAAATTTTCCATGAATTTCCGCATGACTTGTGCTACAAACTAGGACATATCGAGTGCCCGGGATTTGCCGCACCAGGAAGGAGTCAACATTCCTGCAAAACAATAGGCCTTTTTAATGTCATTATTCATTTTATTAGGTGTAGAATTAATTGACTATATTTAATCATAGGAAACATGGCTAGCAACGATGAAGGACAGGGTTCTGGTGATTGCGACGATGTCTACCGGGCGGCAGACGAATTTTTTAGCCTTGCCGATGATCAACTGATGTTGTTGCTGGGCCCACCGGTGGCATCGGGGACTGAGACCGACACGCAGACCGGTGCTGAGACTGAGACCGGCGCTGCCTCGGGGAGCGGAGCCGGTGTAGAACCGAAAGCAAAGAGGCAACGGCTTCCTAACAAACTCAGGACTACTAGACTGGTGTCACGGAGGTGGACGACGGCAATTTTGAGCCAAATGCGCCCGAGGAAGCGCGTCGATGCTACGACAATCAAATAGGCTGCATCGTACGGACAACCACCACCATCAACGATGAGAAACTACAGAAGATAGAAAATATGAGGAGCTCCCTCCTAAAGAAGTTTCACCAGATATTCTTGTTCCCGGGCCGGAATGAGAAGGATTATGAAGATCCAGATGAGGACCCGGCAATGAAGAAGATAAACAAAACACGCCATGACCAAGTTTAGCGACGCGTTGGCCGCCTGGAAAAATCGAGTGAAAGGAAAGATCATCGACAAGAAGGAACCCTACTCCGAGATTGTAAAGGACAATCCGACAATCACGGAAGAGCAGTTTCAAATATTCAAGGAGGCTTGCGAGGCCGAACCTGCCAAAAAAAGTCTAAGTACATGAAGGGGCTTCAAGAGAGGAACATTGGGAGCCACCACCTCAGAAGCCGTGGTTACGGCGGAAAGAGGTCCAAATGGGCCAAGGAGGACGCGGAAGCCGCGAGTCTGGGCATCCCAGACCCCTTGGCGGATTTCACCGCCCCGCAGGAGCGTGACGTCCTCAGGGCCCGGCACCGTTGGGACCCAGTGAAGAAGGTTTACGAGACAAAACCGGTCATTACGGAGTTCATGAGACTGCTGGTAATTTTAGTTTCTGATCAATTCGACTGCACACGTTAGTCATATTTGTAAATGATCGTTGTGCCTTTTGCAGAGAGAGCAGCACCGGATTGCGGCCGAAAGCGACTCGCCGTCTAGATCCGGCGATGCCCATATTCCACATCAAGGATGTTCTCGACAATGCTATGTTTTACTACCAAGCAAGGGGTGGAGAGGTCAGGGACAAGAAGAGAAGGGGCGGCAGGGTCGCCTTCAGCCATAAGACCAACTTCTGCTGCATCCAGCAACCGAACGATTCTCTTAATGATGGATTCTATGTCCTACACCACATGCTGGAGTACAGACGGGATCACCAGAACCTTCGCATGACACCTAGATCCGGCGATGCCCATATTCTGCAATGGGCAAAGGACATAGGAGATATTGAGGATCATCGACTTCGAGCTGAGTTCTATAACATCCAGCGCGAACTTGCCCAAATCATCATGAAGGAGGTCGTCGGAAAAACAAGGATGTTCTACGGAGAAGGACAAATGTCGCGGGAAGACGTCCGAACATGGATAGCCTCTCAGCGTCTCGACATGAAGCCGTTCACTAAGCTCGACGACTATCTCCCTGACTTGGATGGATGGAACGACATGTTGGAGTGATTGTTGATATATGACAATGTGTCCGTTTAATTAGTCCATACTTTCTGTATGACAAAACTTTGAGTTATGCACGGTGAAACTTTATTTGTGATGTAATTAAACCGTCCTCCTCCTCGACTAGCAAAAATCACTCTAGTTAGGGCATTTTGGGGTACGATGAACTTTGTTATTTATGCTTATGATATGTTGTTTCTATTTTTGCCAAGTCTGTCTCTTTCTGTTGCTCAACTATATATGTTGCATATCATCGACTCATGTGATGATGCAGGTGCATAGATCATAGATGGCGAAGAAGTGCTATGCCAGGAGTATATATATGACAAGTGGCCGGAGTGTCAGGCCCAGGTGTACCAGTTTCCGGTTTCCGAGCGACAGGCAGTAGTTAGTTTAGGTTCACGCTAATGCGAGAGAGGGGTACGAACTCATGTACTCAAAGTGATAGCTCTTCTCGCGTATATCATTGTTTAGATGGATGACGATGTATTTGCAAGTAATCGAGACTTGTATCGCTATTTTCGAGATGATGACGAGAGACCACTTTGTGTTGGATGATGATTATGATGATGACATGATTTGATGAGACTAATTGTATGTATATGCTATGATTACATTTGTATGTGTATGATATGCTAAAGATTATTGTATAAAGCCTATTCAAATACAAAACAATACAAAACAAATATGCAGGGAAAAAACTAATAAACTAGTAGTAGCGAGGGGGGGAAATTTAGCAGTACCGCCGCCTTACCAGTAGCGCTTCCCAGTAAACAGCGCTGCAGATAATATCAGCAGAGCCCTTTTCTAAAGAGCGCTACAGCTATTCATGTATAGCAGTAGCGTGGGACAATAGGCGCTACTGCTATACGTTAGCTGTAGCGCCTTATTAGTAGCGCCGAGACCCGCGCTACTGAGAGGCCCAAAACCCGCGCTGCTGCTAGGCTTTTCCCTAGTAGTGTGATTTCAATGATGCTCACATAAAAGATAAGAATTGAAACACAAAGAGAGCATCACGAAGAATATGACTAGCACATTTAAGTCTAACCCACTTCCTATGCATAGGGATTTTGTGAGCAAACAACTTATGGGAACAATAATCAACTAGCATAGGAAGGCAAAACAAGCATAGAGAGGAAACTTGATATTATTGCAATATGTAGAAGCATATGATCCTCTCTCATAATAATGTTCAGTAGCATCATGAATGAATTCAACAATATAACCAGCACCTAAAGCTTTCTTTTCATGATCTACTTGCATACAAATTTTACTACTCTCCACATAAGCAAAATTCTTCTCATCAATAGTAGTGGGAGCAAACTCAACAAAATAACTATCATGTGATTGAAAATGAAGATCAAGATGACAAGTTTCATGGTTATCGTTATTCTTTATAGCATACGTGTCATCACAATAATCATCATAGATAGGAGGCATGCTTTCATCATAGTAAATTTGCTCATCAAAGCTTGGGGGACAAAAAATATCATCTTCATCAAACATAGCATCCCCAAGCTTGTGACTTTGCATATCATTAGCATCATGGGTATTCAAAGAATTCATACTAACAACATTGCAATCATGCTCATCATTCAAATATTTTATGCCAAGCATTCTATGTAATTCTTCTTCTATTACTTGAGCACAATTTTCCTTCCCATCATTTTCACGAAAGACATTAAAAAGATGAAGCATATGAGGCACCCTTAATTCCATTTTTTTGTAGTTTTCTTTTATAATAAAAACTAGTGCTAAAACAAGAAAAAAAAGATTCAATTTCAAGATCTAAAGATATACCTTCAAGCACTCACCTCCCCGGCAACGGCACCAGGAAAGAGCTTAGTTGACGGGGTGTGAGTGCCGCTTACCTAGCCTCCCCGGCAACGGCGCCAGAAAAGAGCTTGATGTCTACTGCTCAACCTTCTTCTTGTAGACGTTGTTGGGCCTCCAAGTGCAGAGGTTTGTAGGACAGTAGCAAATTTCCCTCAAGTGGATGACCTAAGGTTTATCAATCCGTGGGAGGCGTAGGATGAAGATGGTCTCTCTCAAGCAACCCTGCAACCAAATAACAAAGAGTCTCTTGTGTCCCCAACACACCCAATACAATGGTAAATTGTATAAGTGCACTAGTTCGGCGAAGAGATGGTGATACAAGTGCAATATGGATGGTAGATATGAGTATTTGTAATCTGAAAATATAAAAACAGCAAGGTAACTGATGATAAAAGTGAGCACAAACGGTATTGCAATGCTAGGAAACAAGGCCTAGGGTTCATACTTTCACTAGTGCAAGTTCTCTCAACAATAATAACATAGTTGGATCATATAACTATCCCTCAACATGCAACAAAGAGTCACTCCAAAGTCACTAATAGCGGAGAACAAACGAAGAGATTATGGTAGGGTACGAAACCACCTCAAAGTTATTCTTTCCAATCAATTCGTTGGGCTATTCCTATAAGTGTCACAAACAGCCCTAGAGTTCGTACTAGAATAACACCTTAAGACACAAATCAACCAAAACCCTAATGTCACCTAGATACTCCAATGTCACCTGAAGTATCCGTGGGTATGATTATACGATATGCATCACACAATCTCAGATTCATCTATTCAACCAACACAAAGTACTTCAAAGAGTGCCCCAAAGTTTCTACCGGAGAGTCAAGACGAAAACGTGTGCCAACCCCTATGCATAGGTTCATGGGCGGAACCCGCAAGTTGATCAACCAAACATACATCAAGTGGCACGTGATATCCCATTGTCACCACAGATATGCACGGAAAGACATACATCAAGTGTTCTCAAATCATTAAAGACTCAATCCGATAAGATAACTTCAAAGGGAAAACTCATTCCATTACAAGAGAGTAGAGGGGGAGAAGAAACATAAGATCCAACTATAATAGCAAAGCTCGCGATACATCAAGATCGTGCCAAATCAAGAACACGAGAGAGAGAGAGAGATCAAACACATAGCTACTGGTACATACCCTCAGCCCCGAGGGTGAACTACTCCCTCCTCGTCATGGAGAGCGCCGGGATAATGAAGATGGCCACCGGTGAGGGTTCCCCCCTCCGGCAGGGTGCCGGAACGGGCTCTCGAGAGGTTTTTGGTGGCTACAAAGGCTTGCGGCGGCGGAACTCCAGATCTATTCTCCGTTTTGGAAGTTTTAGGATACATAGGTATATATGGGTGAAAGAAGTACGTCGGTGGACCGAAGGGGGGGCCACGAGGCAGGGGGCGCCCCCACCCTCGTGGGCACCTCCCTTCTTTCCTGACATGCACTCCAAGCTTTTCCGGTAGCTTCCCTTCCAAAAATAACTTCTCCAGTTGATTTCGTTCCGTTTCGACTCCGTTTGATATTCCTTTTCTTCGAAACACTGAAATAGACAAAAAAACAGCAAATCTGGGCTGGGCCTCCGGTTAATAGGTTAGTCTCAAAAGTAATATAAAAGTGTATAATAAAGCCCATAATCATTCAAAACAGATAATAAAATAGCATGAATGCTTCATAAATTATTGATACGTTGGAGACGTATCAATCACCACCCTGACAAGTTTCAAATAAATGCCTAAATGACAAAGTCTCCGCAGAAGCTAAATTTGTTTTTGAAATATCAAGTCGACAGAGACTCAAAAATTTATTTGCCCATTACGGACTTGTCAGGGTGGTGGATTTTAGTTTGTACGATAATGCTGCATCCACCTAAAGTAACGAAAGTTCTTACATAAACTTTCTAATAATTCCCTCTTCGTAGGTGCAGCATTACTCCTAACATTTGTAATATCAATTTGAAACTTCTAATATTGCCATGTCCTATTCCTGCATTTTCAAAATCTTGCGAATCAAAGAGGTCCTAAGTTGTTGATGATGGCGTGCCTGCCATCTTTCACCAATAGCCTTCGGATCTATGTCTGACGCATACAAAGCAAACTTCTGCAGTTTTGCAAAAAGATGCCCGCACTTGTTCCGTATTTACAAACACCTCCTTGTCTCTCACAATCAGCCTTATCTCCTCCCCACCACATCTAGAAGGCCATGGAACAATCTGGCACGATGGCCGCGGCCGGCGCCATGGAACAATCTAGTGCAATGCACGGGCATCTTACTCGTACTAAGAAAAGAGTAGAGATACTCATGGCAACACACGAGAAATTATGTTGAACACGGCTAGTTGTAAGCAGGCTAGCTCCACAACCATGATGATAGTGACTGCAGACGGTGAGGCTGACTTTGGTATGCCGAACACGGCGCCTACACTCAGGTGTCATCTCCGGCGCAGGGTCTTGTACTACTACTAGTCTAGCAGCACCATCTGGATTTAGTAGTACTACCACGTCCGTCTAGATTTAGTATTTGACTAGCAATATCTAGTATTGCATGTCACAAAAAATATACTACTCCCTATGTAAATAAATACATGGAGTATTGTTTTATTCGGTTTTCAATGTAGTTCCCGATGATATTATACACTCTCCTCCAATTCTTTTTACTGTGAGTATAACACTTGTCCCGCATACCAAGGAAGGCAGTAGTTTGAGTTTTCTGGACAAATTCGCCCTTCCGTATGAGTAATCTACATAAATATCGAGATTAAATGCACATGCAATGGTTGGCTAGTCATCCTTCCTTTTCGTTTGAGTTGGCTTCCCCACATGCTCAAGCCGCATCCGGCGCTGCATTCATTTGCTTGCATGCCATTTTCTGCTTTGGAAACTAGCGCAATTAATGGGGGTAGAACTGATCGAGCGGGAGCACGGATGGAAACCAACGCTACAAATCAGAAACGCGCAGACTAATCTGAGAAAAACGAGAAAAAGTCAGCCTCACTTTCTGCCTCGTGGGCCCCCTGAGGCTCCACCGACCTCAAGTCCAACTCTATATATTCATGTTCGGGGAGAAAAAAGTCAAAGAGAAGGATTCATCGCATTTTACGATACGGAGCCGCCGCCATGCCCTAATCTCTCTCGGGAGGGCTGATCTAGAGTCCGTTTGGGGCTCCGGAGAGGGGAATCCATTGTCGTCGTCATCATCAACCATCCTCCATCACCAATTTCATGATGCTCACCGCCGTGCGTGAGTAATTCCATCGTAGGCTTGCTGGACGGTGATGGGTTGGATGAGATTTACCATGTAATCGAGTTAGTTTTGTTAGGGTTTGATCCCTAGTATCCACTATGTTCTAAGATTGATGTTGCTATGACTTTGTTGTGCTTAGTGCTTGTCACTAGGGCCCGAGTGCCATGATTTCAGATCTGAACCTATTATGTTTTCATGAATATATGTGAGTTCTTGATCCTATCTTGCAAGTCAATAGTCACCTACTATGTGTTATGATCCGGCAACCCCAAAGTGACAATAATCGGGACCACTCCCGATGATGACCGTAGTTCGAGGAGTTCATGTATTCACTAAGTGTTAATGCTTTGGTTCGGTACTCTGTTAAAAGGAGGCCTTAATATCCCTTAGTTTCCAATAGGACCCCGCTGCCATGGGAGGGTAGGACAAAAGATGTCATGCAAGTTCTTTTCCATAAGCACGTATGACTATATCCGGAATACATGCCTACATTACATTGATGAACTGGAGCTAGTTCTGTGTCACCCTATGTTATAACTGTTGCATGAGGAATCGCATCCGACATAATTATCCATCACAGATCCAATGCCTACGAGCTTTTCACATATTGATCTTTGCTTAGTTACTTTACCGTTGCCACTGTTACAATTACTACAAAACTGCTACTGTTACTTTTGCACCGTTACCGTTACTTCCATACTACTTTGCTAGTAAATACTTTGCTGCAGATATTAAGTTTTCTAGGTGTGGTTGAATTGAAAACCCAGCTGCTAATACTTGAGAATATTCTTTGGCTCCCCTTGTGTCGAATCAATAAATTTGGGTTGAATACTCTACCCTCGAAACCCGTTGCGATCCCCTATACTTGTGGGTTATCAAGACTATTTTCTGTCACCGTTGCCGGGGAGCATAGCTCTATTCTTTGAGTCACTTGGGATTTATATTTTCTGATCACTATGAGGAACTTGAAAGACGAAAAAACCAAGATTTATCCCTCAACTACGAGGGGAGGTAAGGAACTACCATCTAGCTCTGCACTTGATTCACCTTCTGTTATGAGTAAATTTGCGACACCTACACCTGCTATTGATTCTGATATGTCGCATGTTATCAATGATGCCACTTCTGCTTTGCATGATACTTATGGTGAAACTACTTCTATGCTTGATACTACTGTGCCACTAGGTGAATTTCTTGATGAACAACTTGCTAGGGTTAGAGAGATTGAAATTATTGAAACTGATAATATTGATGAAAGTGATGATGAAGATTCTCCCCCTAGATATGAATTGCCTGATGTACGAGAGGGTTATGTTATGGATGAAGAAACTGCTAGAGATTTTCTTGCTTGCAATGATAGATATGATCTTAAGAAATTATTAGCTAAGCTGAAAGAAAAATCTTTGAGTGCTAGAATGAAATATGACCCTGCTTTTGCTACTTCACCTATCTGTATTTCTGATAAGGATAATGATTTTTCTGTCGATCTTGAGATAATTACTTTGGTTGAATCTGATCCTTTTATGGCTATGAATCTGAAATTGTTGTGGCACATCTTACTAAATTAAATGATATAGGCACCCTATTCACTCATGAGGAAAAAATTCGTTACTACTATATCCTTAAGTTATTTCCGTTCCCATTAAAGGGTGATGCTAAAACATGGTTTAATTCTCTTTATCCTGGCTGTGTGCGTAGTCCCAAGGATATGATTTATTACTTCTCTGCTAAATATTTCCCCGCTCATAATAAACAATCTGCCTTAAGGGAAATATATAATTTCGTGGAAATTGAAGAAGAGACTCTCCCACAAGCTTGGGGGAGGCTTCTCCAGTTACTTATTGCTTTGCCTAATCATCCTCTTAAGAAAAATGAAATACTTGATATCTTTTATAATGGACTAACCGATGCTTCCAGAGACCACCTGGATAGTTGTGCTGGTTATGTTTTCAGGGAAAGAACTGTTGATCAAGCTGAACTGCTATTGAATAATATGTTGAGTAATGAGAATGATTGGACACTTCCTGAACCAACTTGTCGTGGAAGTGTGACGGCAGATGTCCTCATGGGAGGACTTAGTTGTGGAGCCATTGCGACGAGGTTAGCTTAAAGGGGTTAAACGGGACAAAGGACACGAGGAGTTTATACTGGTTCGGCCCCTTGCGGTGAAGGTAAAGGCCTAATCTAGTTGAGGTGGTATTGCTAGGGTTTCGATGACCAGGGAGCGAATACGCTTTGTTTGGCTTCTCGACTTGTTGTTTCTTGCCCTAAGCCGCTGTCGGGTCGTCCCCTTATATACACGGGTTGACGCCCTGCGGCCTATAGAGTCCCGGCCGGCTCATACAACGTGTCCATCTCGGTGACTTATCTTACATGCCTTATAACGCAAGTTTACATATACATGGCGGTTTACACTCATGGGCCTTAAGCCGCCTTCGGGTTGGGCCCTTCTAACAAGCCTGTCTATGAACCGCCATCTCTTGTATGCTCTTGGGCTTCATTGTGATGAACCGCCATCGGGATGACCCGACCACTCCTGGGCGGGTCATATCTGATAGTCATATCCCCAACATTAGGCCCCAGGTTGATTTGAACTTGTTCATGTCAATCCTCAACACTTAGAAAAATCCTTCCTCGTCTTACTGTAAAGTATTGTAACCCGCCATGACGTCATCTGCAGAAATTGCGGTAACCCGCCGTGACGTCACCTGCGATTAATGCTTTACAGAAACCAAATCTTAATAAATCTCTTTCTTTACTGTCCCTCCAAAAATCAAGGCGCTCGCGCCATCACTTATCCATTTTTCTGCTTCCTCGATTCTCGCGCCTGCCGTTTATCCTTCCAGCCCTATAAATAAGGCCACAGACTCTCCTCTCATTCCCCCCTTTTCCTTCTCACCTTCTTCTTCCTCCTCGTGACGTACCAGCCCGCACGAGCTCCGCCGCCGTCGACCTTCGTCCCCTTCATCAACTCTGGCCGCTGCATCACCCTGAACAGACCAGAAAACGCCGCGGCGCCTCTCCGCTGTTTCATCAGCACCCGTAAGTATTCCCTTTCCCCGCCATGGATCTGTCATTAGGGTTTCAGTGTTCATCGGTGTTCATCGCCGCCCTTCTTTTTCCCTGCTTAGATCCACGGACTAGATCCAAAAACCACATAAATTTGGCGCGGTAGCAGTTTTAGCACATGTTTTCATTTTAGAACATATCCTTATCACAACAGATCTATTCTGAAGCACCTCCATTTTCTGCTGCCGCCTCCCTAGGTTTAGAATTTATTTCCTTTTTCTGAACAGTTGCAGATCCAAATTTATAGCCTTGTTCTACGAAACCTATTTGTCCGATACTTAGTAGAATTTTTGCTCCTTGTCAGATTTTGAATATATGTACATGTCATGGCAGCTTACATGTCCGGCTTACAATTACTCACATATCATTAGTCCTCACTTAAGCCGCCATTCTGAATGCATACGGTAATTGCTTAACCCGTGTTTTCACCAAAGGACTTGACCCGCAAAATTTTTCCTTTCTTTTAGGCTTTCTTTCATTCACAATGCCGCCAAAGACAGTTTATACGTGCAACTGGGTCCCTTCCATCATTACTGAGGGCACATTTAAAGATTTTATGAAAGTCGGGTACTTGCCCGCCAAGAGTGTCATGCATTACCACGCTCCTGACCCGGGCGAAGAAAAACCTCAACCGAAAGATGGGGAAGTTATTGTCTTTACTGACCACATGAACCGGGGCTTCTCACCGCCCGGCTCTAAATTCTTCCGGGACATTATGCACTTTTCCAGCTCCATCCTCAAGTCATTGGGCCTAATTCCATGTCAAATATCTGCAATTTTCAAGTCTTCTGTGAAGTATACCTTCAAGAGGAGCCCAGTGTTGACCTCTTTAGAGAGTATTTTTACTTAAACCACCAGACTGAGTTCACGAACGGCCCTAGTTTGGAACTCGGTGGAGTATCAACTCAACGCAGAAGAGATGCCATCTTTCCTTATGCCGGCCCGCTGATTCATCCAAAAGATTGGAACCAGACGTGGTTTTATTGCAAAGATACTTCTCCGGCTGACGAGAATCCACTGTCGGGTTACCGTGTCGAGCACCTAGATCCCAAGCACAATCTTCCAGAAAAGCTTACTGCTGCTAAATGGAAGAAAATTGCTCCTACCATTGTGAAGGTTAAAGCTCTGCTAGGAAATGGGCTAACTGGCATTCATTTGGTCAGGTGTTGGGTTTCTTCGCGGATCATACCCTTGAGCCGCCGCACCGGCTTAATGTGTACTTACACTGGTGGTGTAGATGATTCACTGCGCCATAGCTCTGTACCATTAACCGATGAAGTAATAAATGAAATGGTTAAGTCTCTTCTGAATGAAGATCTGGAAGATTGTGTTAAAGTGGGTCCGGCCCCTTCTTGCAAGCTTAACCCGCCACCAGATGTAAGTTCCTGAATTTATTTAACTTGACCTTATCATTCAAATACCTTACTAACTCAACCCTTAATAACCTTTTGCAGGCTAAGTCTGATTTTTGGAAAGTGCAGTATGATCATGAAGCTGCTAAAAAGGCCAGGGCTGCCAAGAAAGCCGCCAGGAAAGCCGCCAAGACGACCATTAAGAAGAAAAAGAAGAAACCAAGCGCCTCTGAATTGCTTGAACTGGATGACACCTCCAACTACCTCCGAGTCGGAGGTAGCCCTTGACTCTCTTGGCTCTTTTTTCAATCATCTTATTGACTCTGACTATTACCAGGATGACACGGGAGCCAGCCAAGCCGCTGAAGAAGAGGTAACTATAATTTCCTCTAGCTCAGACTCTTTGCCAAGACAGAAACTTTGACAAGTAACCCGGAAAGTAAGGTTTTCACACTCATTGGCTTATCTAGATCCTCACTTTCTTTTGAAGCAACAGCAACACGAGAGTCGCCGTCAGACCCAGACCAGTAAAGGTGAAGAATTATCCTCCGGCTTACCAAACACCCCTGCTCCTCGGAAACGTCGAAACGAGTTACTTAACTCTTCTTTACCCGCTGGTGGGTCTTATCTGTCTTCCCCCTAACTCTGTTGATTCAATTGACCAGGAACTTGCCCGTTCTTCCTCTGGCGACTCGTCACAAACTGAGCTGCCGACTTTTAAGACTGCTTCCGGGTAATGACATTCACTTCTTACTCTGCACCTCATTATATTCTAGTGATAATACTGATTTGTTATAATCCGTGCAGTGGACAAGCAAAGACTAACAAAAAGACAAAGGTGACCAAGCCAACCTGAAGTTGCTGAGCCGGAACAGCAAATCTCTGCACCTGAAGCTTCTGACAAGCAGCCAGACGAACCCGTCACTGATGCTCCTCCTGAGATTCCGGATCTCTGTATTGATGACCCTACTGTTAATCCTTCAAATCCTGCACGATCCGGTCCACTTAAGCTGTCGGAGACTCATAATGATGACGTGTTGATTACTGGCATTGGCTTTGTTGAGCCAGGAAATCCAATAGCCTTAGCTAAACATACTGCCAAGCAAGAGGTCATTGAAAGGCGGAAGATGAAGTTTGACATCTCCCATTATGCTCAACTGAGTAGCAGTGAGATCCTCTCTGGTTACCTCAGCCAAGTACACTCAAGTCGTGATCTTGAAGTTGATATGGTGAAACAAATGCACCAAAAATATGAGGTATGACTTCTAGCTTTGAATGATTTATGTATATCCTGCCAGCCCCCAAGTCTACTGGTTATGATAAGATTGAATAGGCTGTAGACTTTAGAAAAATCCATAAACTTCTGTCCTAGACTCCCTCCTTGTCCAGTTAGGATATAAACCGGATGTTTAAACAGTTTCAACTTTCGTAGTCCCCAAGGGCCGGTTTAATCAGCATGAATGAGTCGGTCCTTATTTAATATTGTGTTAAAAAGAGAGCTTAACTGAATAGCCCCCATGAGTCGGTTGGGACTGTTTACAGCACATCCGGCTCATTATAAAGAAGATACAAGCAATATGCATTAGCCCCCAAGTGCCAATTAGTCTTGCTTGCAAAATGCTTGGGACTTTAGTTATAAGAGTCGTTTCCTTGAAAAATTTCTTTGACAGACATTAGCCCCCAAGTGTCAAGTGTTATTGCTTGCAAAAGACTTGGGACTTATATTCTTGTAACCTTGATAAAAATGTTGATAACTCTGTACTTCATATAGGCTGCTACTGCTGAACTGGAGTCTCAATTGAACGATGCTAATACTTGGCTGGCGACTCAAGAAACTGAGACCCGGAAAGCTGAGTCAAAGTTCCAGTTTAGCGTGTCTGAGTCAGAAAAGCTGAAGACCAGGTTTGAGGCGGAGAAGAAGACTTGGGCAGAAGAAAAGACTACTTTAACACAACATGGTGAGAAAGCTGAGGCGGCTCTTCAAGAGGTGACCACTGAGCTCACCGGTTTAAAACACCGTGTATCTCAGATGGTTTCCGCTATCTTTGGTAAGCCGCCTGATTAACCATCAAAAGTGAATCTTTTCCTTGATAATATAAACCGCTGCTGACCAATATGTGATTTACTCAGGTCCCAGGAGCAGTAACCTTAACCAGGATATGCTTGTGAAGCCCAAGGCTATCTATACACTTGTTGAACAATTGTACACTGGAGCCCAATGTGCATTGACCGCAATCTCCCCAACAAACCAAGCGCCTACTCTGTTGATAGATGTGTTGAAAAATCTTTCAGTATTACCTGCCAGGTTTGAGGAAGTGAAGCGATCATCTACAAGAGCCGGCGCTGCGACGGCTTTAAGCCGGGCCAAGGCGTGGGTACCAGAGCTTGACCCGTCTAAGGTAGCCACCGGGTACCCAAGCTTTAAGGAAGATGGTACTCCGTTTGACCAGAAGGACTTCGCAACTTGTGTAAAGGAAATATGTCCAATGGCCACTTTGAATGCCAATGATTCAGATCTTTCAAAGTACCATCCGGCTTACAATAAGGAAAATCAAAAGATGCCAACTCCGGCTTATAAAGTGATGAACTTAATTCCCCCAATCCGTAAGCACACTTTTGCCCCTGAAATTGAGCCATCTGATCTTATAGATGCGGAAGCTGAATTTCAAGCTTTATCTGGCATCGATTGGTCATCACCAAATTTTCAAACGGCAGAAGAGGACGAAGGACCGGCGAAGGATGACGCTGAAACCTCCAATCAGCAAGCCCAAGAAGATTGAGCCGCCGGGCGGTTTAAATACTTGGTCTTTGAAAAAACTCTTGATCTCATTTGGCTCATGGAGCCATGTAATAGGGTAGGAAAAACATGAATCTGCCGTGCCATCGCGCACGTTTTTGCTTTTGTTTAACACTGCTGATCCGCCGGTTTAAAAAACCATTATGGGTATGATAGCCTTTGGTTTATGCAAATCTCATGGATTATTATCCTGCACACAAAGAAAATACAAGCGCCCTGGCGGCTTACCGTCTGGCGGGTCATGATACCCAATTGAAGCCACTAGGAACAAATAATTCATAACCAGGGCTAATCTGACTATAATGTTTAACATAAAAATCATACCTGTGGCTGCATGCTTAGACTGCTGGTTGAACAACCTTATGCAGTTAAAGGCGATAGAGCCATAATTGTAAACATCAAAGTATGATACTCTGGCGACTTAGAGCCTTCCATCTTGGCGGGTCATAGAGACCCGGGAGATATTTTCAAACATGAGCCATAAATAGGGCAACTGGGCCTGACTTGTAAAAACCAGAAGTTGAAGAAGAAGTTTTCGAATATAAATGAAAAATCAAAGAAACTTGAGGCTTTTGTGGGCTGCCAAGCCAAAGTGTCTTCTTCAATGAAACTAGCCGGAGCCACTAGATTGTTCGTGCTACCGTGATCTTGACACACAGTGTGCCCAATCAACATTTGAACCCGGGAATAAGTCTGGTCTTGCTCAAAGACTTATCAGGAGTACGCGGGGCCAGAGTAACAGTATCATGGGCCGATTTATCCAAGTTACAAGGAAGGCGGCTTATGAAGCCTGGATCGATCTGACTCTGTAAGCCGTGCTCTCGGATGACAAGCCGCCGTTTGAACCTTAATCGAGCTCAGATCTTGGTCGAATACGCCGTAAAGACTGATCGTTTAGAGTTCGGCGGGTCAATCAGGATGACCTGATAGAGTTGAAGCAACTAGTGTACAGGTAGGATGACCCGGTCAGAGTTTGTTCTCTTTGGTCGAATACGCCTGTGTTTGAACAAACCTGCTCAAGAGGGTAGTAACGCTATGTTCTCTTTGGTCGAATACGCCTATGTTTGAACAAGAAGCCCCCAAGTGACATACTTACAAGTGTGGCGTTGAGCCGGTCAAGAGGGTACCGACAATTATGATTCGAATACGATCAGGAAGCCCCCAAGTGACACACTGATAAATGTGGCGTTGAGCCGGTCATGAGGGTACCGACAGCTATGCTCGATGAGCAGGAAGCCCCCAAGTGGCCATATAAGTTTTGGCATTGCGCCGATCAAGAGGGTACCGACAGCTATGCTCGATGAGCAGGAAGCCCCCAAGTGATCATTGAAGCATGGTACCTATGTTTGAGTTGTGCTTTGCAACAGACTCTCTTTGGTCCCTGTAAATTGGACATCAAGCCTCTTAAAAGAATATGTAAGGTGACGATAAAGACTCAACTTCGAGGAAGTGAAATGACAGAGGCCCTGAATTATCAGGGATGCCGGCTTTATTAAACTGTCTATAATATATACATCATGTAACTATGTACATCATGAGAGCCGGTGGCTCAAGTATAGTAGGGCCGAAGATGAGCAATGTTTCACGGCCGATGGGTCTCCTCCTCTGACTTATGTGAATCCTTGTGTTCTCGAACATTGATATGATAATATGACCCGTTATGCAGATTCTTGCTGACCACAAAAGGTCCTCCCCAGGGCGGCGAGAGCTTATGCATATTTGTTTGATCTTGGATGAGCCGGAGCACTAAGTTGCCTTCCTGAAAGGTTCTGGTTTTGACCCGGCGGCTGTGGTAGTGACGTAGGTCTTGCTGATAAATCGCCGAACGAGTGCTATGTATTGAGCTTGCGTTGGTTTTCCCCGAAGAGGAGAGGATGATGCAGCAGAGTAGCGTAAGTATTTCCCTCAGTTTTTGAGAACCAAGGTATCAATCCAGTAGGAGGCTACGCACAAGTCCCTCGTACCTACACAAAACAAATAACTCCTCGCAACCAACGCGAATAGGGGTTGTCAATCCCTTCACGGTCACTTACGAGAGTGAGATCTGATAGAGATGATAGATAATATTTTTGGTATTTTTGGTATAGATATGCAAAGTAAAATAAAAGGTAAAGTAAAGAGCAAAGCAATAATAAAAGCGTAGGAAGATTAATATGATGAAAATAGACTCGGGGGCCATAGGTTTCACTAGTGGCTTCTCTCAAGAGCATAAGTATTTTATGGTGGGTGAACGAATTACTGTTGAGCAATTGACAGAATTGAGCATAGTTATGAGAATATCTAGGTATGATCATGTATATAGGCATGACGTCCGAGACAAGTAGACCGACTCCTGCCTGCATCTACTACTATTACTCCACTCATCGACCGCTATCCAGCATGCATCTAGAGTATTAAGTTAATAAAAACAGAGTAACGCCTTAAGCAAGATGACATGTTGTAGAGGAATAAATTCATGCAATATGATAAATACCCCATCTTGTTATCCTCGATGGAAATGATACAATACGTGCCTTGCAACCCCTTCTGTCACTGGGTAAGGACACCGCAAGATCGAACCCAAAGCTAAGCACTTCTCCCATTGCAAGAACTACCAATCTAGTTGGCCAAACCAAACGGATAATTCGAAGAGACTTGCAACGATAACTCAATCATAAATAAAAGAATTCAGAGAAGATTCAAATATTGTTCATAGATAAACTTGATCATAAACCCACAATTCATCGGTCTCAACAAACACACCGCAAAAAGAACATTACATCGAATAGATCTCCACGAGAGAGGGGGAGAACATTGTATTGAGATCCAAAAAAAGAGAAGAAGCCATCCAGCTACTAGCTATGGACCCGAAGGTCTGAAGTAAACTACTCACACTTCATCGGAGAGGCTATGGTGATGATGTAGAAGCCCTCCGTGGTGGAATCCCCTTCCGGCGGAGCTCCAGAACAGGCCCCAAGATGGGATCTCGTGGATACAGAAAGTTGCGGCGGTGGAATTAGGTTTTTGGCTCCGTATCTGATCTAATGGGGGTACGTAGGTATATATAGGAGGAAGGAGTACGTCGGTGGAGCAATAGGGGGCCCACGAGGCAGGGGGCGCGCCCCCACCCTCGTGACCGCCTCTTTTGTTCCTTGGAGTAGGGTCCAAGTCTCCTGGATGACGTTCGGTGAGAAAATCACGTTCCCGAAGGTTTCATTCCGTTTGGACTCCGTTTGATATTCCGTTTCTTCGAAACACTGAAATAGGCAAAAAATAGCAATTCTGGGTTGGGCCTCCGGTTAATAGGTTAGTCCCAAAAGTAATATAAATGTGGAAAAAAAAGCCCAATATAGTCCAAAACAATAGATAATATAGCATGGAGCAATCAAAAATTATAGATACGTTGGAGACGTATCAAGCATCCCCAAGCTTAATTCCTGCTCGTCCTCGAGTAGGTAAATGATAAAAAAGAAGAATTTTTGATGCGGAGTGCTACTTGGCATAATTTCAATGTAACTCTTCTTAATTGTGGTATGAATATTCAGATCCGAAAGATTCAAGACAAAAGTTCATATTGACATAAGAAATAATAATACTTCAAGCATAGTAATAAAAGCAATCATGTCTTCTCAAAATAACATGGCAAAAGAAAGTTCATCCCTACAAAATCATATAGTTAGGCTATGCTTCATTTTCGTCACACAAAGATGTTCCCAACTTCTATACCCCCGATGACAAGCCAAGCAATTGTTTCATACTTAAATAATCTCAAACTTTTTCAACTTTCACGCAATACATGAGCGTGAGCCATGGATATAGCACTATGGGTGGAATAGAATATGATGATGGGTATTGTGTGGAGAAGACAAAAAAGGAGAAAGTCTCACATTGACGAGGATAATCAACGGGCTATGGAGATGCCCATCAATTGATGTCAACATGAGGAGTAGGGATTGCCATGCAACAGATGCACTAGAGCTATAAATGAATGAAAGCTCAACAAAAGAAAACTAGTGGGTGTGCATCCAACTTGTTGCTCACGAAGACCTAGGGCATTTGAGGAAGCCCATCGTAGGAATATACAAGCCAAGTTCTATAATGAAAAATTCCCACTAATATGAAAAAGACAACCTATGAGACTCACTATATGAAAAACATGGTGCTACTTTGAAGCACAATATATGAGACCCACTACATGAACATGGTGCTACTTTGAAGCACAATATATGAGACTTACTACATGAAGAACATGGTGCTACTTTGAAGCACAAGTGTGGAAAAAGAGATATTAACATTTCCCTTTTTATTTATTTTCTTTTTTTGGGCCTCTTTTTTTTCTTTTGGCCTTTCTCCTTTTTTTGGGCAATGCTCTAATAATGATGATCATCACACTTTCATTGATTACAACATATGAATTACAACTCGAAACTAGAACAAGATATGACTCTATATGAATGCCTCCGGTGGTGTACCGGGATGGTGCAATGAATCAAGAGTGACATGTATGAAAATTATGCATGGTGGCTTTGCCACAAATACGATGTCAACTACATGATCATGCAATGACAATATGACAAAAGTAAAGTATGTCATGATGATGATGAACGGAACGGTGGAAAGTTGCATGGCAATATATCTCGGAATGGCTATGGAAATGCCATAATAGGTAGGTATGGTGGCTGTTTTGAGGAAGATATAAGGAGGTTTATGTGTGATAGAGCGTATCGTATCACGGGGTTTGGACGCACCTGCGAAATTTGCACAACCTCTCAAGGTGAGAAAGGGCAATGCACGGTACCGAAGAGGCTAGCAATGGTGGAAAGGTAAAAGTGCGTATAATCCATGGACTCAACATTAGTAAAAAAAAAGAACTCATATACCTATTGCAAAAATTTAGAAGTCATAAAAAATCAAGTACTACGCGCATGCTCCTAGGGGGATAGATTGATAGGAAAAGACCATCGCTCGTCCCCGACCGCCACTCATAAGGATGCACAAGCCAGGTACACTTCATGTTTCAAATTTGTCACACAACTTTAACCATACGTGCATGCTACGGGACTTGCTACTTTAACACAAGCATTCTTCAAATTCATAATCACCCAACTAGCATGACTTTAATATCACTACCTCCATATCTCAAAACAATTATCAAGCATCAAACTTTTCTTAGTATTCAACGCACTCAAAAGAAAGTTTTACAAATCTTGAATACCAAGCATATTATTATTATTAGCAAATTACCATGCTATTTAAGACTCTCAAAATAATCTAAGTGAAGCATGAGAGATCAAAGGTTTCTTTAAAACAAATCCACCACCGTGCTCTAAAATATATAAGTGAAGCACTAGAGCAAAACTACAAAGCTCAAAGGATATAAGTGAAGCACATAGAGTAAAACTATAAAGCCCAAAAGATATAAGTGAAGCACATAGAGTATTCTAACAAATTCCAATTCATGTATGGCTCCCTCAAAAGGTGTGTACAGCAAGGATGATTTTGGTAAATTAAAAAGCAAAGACGCAAATAATACAAGACGCTCCAAGCTAAACACATATCATGTGGTGAATAAAAATATAGCTCCAAGTAAAGTTACCGATGGAAGTGGACGAAAGAGGGGATGCCTTCCGGGTCATCCCCAAGCTTTGACTTTTTGGTGTCCTTGGATTATATTGGGGGTGCCATGGGAAACCCCAAGCTTAGGCTCTTGCCACTCCTTGTTCCATAATCCATCAAAAGAATTTCACCCAAAACTTGAAAACTTCACAACACAAAACTCAACAGAAATCTCGTGAGCTCCGTTAGCGAAAGAAAACAAAAGACCACTTCAAGGTACTGTAATGAACTCATTCTTTATTTATATTGGTGTTAAACCTACTGTATTCCAACTTCTCTATGGATTATAAACTATTTTACTAGCCATAGATTCATCAAAATAAGCAAACAACACACGAAAAACAGAATCTGTCAAAAACAGAACAGTCTGTAGTAATCTGTAACTAACGCAAACTTCTGGAACTCCAAAAATTCAGAAAACATAGGACGACCTAGGCAATTTGTTTATTGATCAGAAGCAATTGGAATCACTATTTTATCACTTTCTGGTGATTTTTTTTTAAAAAAATCGTGAACAGAAAGTTTCTGGAAATTACAGCAAGATCAAATAACTATTATCCAAGAAGATCCTATAGGTTTAACTTGGCACAAACACTAATTAAAACATAAAAACACATCTAAACAGAAGGTAGATGATAAATTTATTACTAAACAGAAACAAAAACAAAAAACACAAAGAAAATTGGGTTGCCTCCCAACAAGCGCTATCGTTTAACGCCCTAGCTAGGCATAAAAGCAAGGATAGATCTAGGTATTGCCATCTTTGGTAGGCAATCCATAGGTGGCTCTCATAATAGATTCATAAGGTAATTTGACTTTCTTTCTTGGAAAGTGTTCCATGCCTTTCTTTAATGGAAATTGGAATCTAATATTCCCTTCCTTCATATCAATAATTGCACCAATCGTTCTAAGGAAAGGTCTACCAAGAATAATAGGACATAAAGGATTGCAATCTATATCAAGAACGATAAAGTCTACGGGCACATAATTCCTATTTGCAACAATAAGAACATCATTAATTCTTCCCATAGGTTTCTTAATAGTGGAATCCGCAAGGTGCAAGTTTAGAGAGCATTCGTCAAAATCATGGAAATCTAGCAAATCACACAAAGTTTTGGGAATAGTGGAAACACTAGCACCCAAATCACATAAAGCATAAAATTCATGATCCTTAATATTAATTTTAATAGTTGGTTCCCACTCATCATAAAGTTTTCTAGGGATGGAGACTTCCAACTCAAGTTTTTCCTCATAAGATTGCATCAAGGCATCAACGATATGTTTGGTAAACGCTTTATTTTGACTATAAGCATGCAGAGAATTTAGCACGGATTGTAACAAGGAAATACAATCAATCAAAGAGCAACTTTCATAATTAAATTCCTTGAAATCCAAAATAGTGGGTTTAGCAACTTCTAAAGTTTTACTTTCTTCAATCCTACTTTTATCAATTTTAGCATCATACTCTAAAAACTCCGAATTTTTGGAACGCCTTCTAGGTAAAGGTGACTCATATTCAATCTCATCATTATCAAGATTCATATTGAAAAACAAGGATTTAATGGGAGACACATCAATAACTTTTAGATCTTCATCTTGATTTTCATGGAAATTGGAAGAACACGCTTTAATAAAGGGATCTTTCATAGCACGCATCCTAGCGGTTCTTTCCTTGCACTCATCAATGGAAGTTCTCATGGCTTTGAGAGACTCATTGATATCATGCTTAGGAGGAATAGATCTAAGCTTTAAAGAATCAACATCAAGAGAAATTCTATCAATGTTCCTAGCCAATTCATCAACTTTAAGTAATTTCTCTTCAAGCAAAGCATTAAAATTCTTTTGTGAATTCATAAACTCTTTAACACTAGTCTCAAATTCAGAGGGCATCTTATTAAAATTTCCATAAGAGTTGTTGTAGGAATTTCCATAATTATTAGAAGGATTACTAGGATAAGGCCTAGGATTAAAATTCCCTCTATACGCGTTGTTACCAAAATTATTCCTACCAACAAAATTCACATCCATAGATTCATTATTATTCTCAATCAAACTAGACAAAGGCATATCATTAGGATCAGAAGAAACACTCTTAGTAGCATTAATTTCATAAGTTCATCCATCTTTCCACTCAAAACATTAATTTCTTCTATCGCATGCACTTTCTTATTAGTAGATCTTTCAGTGTGCCATTGAGCATAATTAACCATAATATTATCAAGAAGTTTTGTAGCATCTCCTAATGTGATTTCCATAAACGTGCCTCCCGCGGCTGAATCTAAGAGATTTCTAGATGCAAAGTTCAAACCGGCATAAAATTTTTGTATAATCATCCACAAATTTAAACCATGAGTAGGACAATTACGTATCATTAATTTAATTCTCTCCCAAGCTTGTGCAACATGTTCATGATCAAGTTGCTTAAAATTCATAATATCGTTCCTAAGAGAGATGATTTTAGCGGGAGGAAAATACTTAGAGATAAAAGCATATTTGCACTTGTTCCAAGAATCAATACTATTTTTAGGCAAAGACAAAAACCAAGCTTTAGCGCGATCTCAAAGCGAAAAGGGAAATAGATTCAATTTAACAACATCATTGTCAACATCTTTCTTCTTTTGAATATCACATAAATCCACGAAGCTATTTAAATGAGTAGCGGCATCTTCACTAGGAAGGCCGGCGAATTGATCTTTCATAACGAGATTCAACAAAGCAGCATTGATTTCACAAGATTCAGTATTGGCAAGAGGAGCAATCGGAGTGCTAAGGAAATCATCATTGTTGGTATTTGTAAAGTCACACAATTTGGTATTATCTTGTGCCATGGCAACAAGTAACGCGAATAGGGCGAATAAAACGGCAAGGGTCAAGTGGGGGAGAGGAAAACGAGAGGCAAATGGCAAATAATGTAATGCGGGAGATAAGGGATTGTGATGGGTACTTGGTATGTTGACTTTTGCGTAGACTCCCCGGCAACGACGCCAGAAATCCTTCTTGCTACGTCTTGAGCTTGCGTTGTTTTTCCCCAAAGAGGAGAGGATGATGCATCAGAGTAGCGTAAGTATTTCCCTCAGTTTTTGAGAACCAAGGTATCAATCCAGTAGGAGGCCACGCACAAGTCCCTCTTACCTACACAAAACAAATAACTCCTCGCAATCAACGGGAATAGGGGTTGTCAATCCCTTCACGGTCACTTACGAGAGTGAGATCTGATAGAGATGATAGATAATATTTTTGGTATTTTTGGTATAAAGATGCAAAGTAAAATAAAAGGTAAAGTAAAGAGCAAAGCAATAATAAAAGCGTAGGAAGATTAATATGATGAAAATAGACCCGGGGGCCATAGTTTTCACTAGTGGCTTCTCTCAAGAGCATAAGTATTTTACGGTGGGTGAACGAATTACTGTTGAGCAATTGAGCATAGTTATGAGAATATCTAGGTATGATCATGTATATAGGCATCACGTCCAAGACAAGTAGACCGACTCCTGCCTGCATCTACTACTATTACTCCACTCATCGACCGCTATCCAGCATGCATCTAGAGTATTAAGTTAACGAAAACAGAGTAACGCCTTAAGCAAGATGACATGATGTAGAGGAATAAATTCATGCAATATGATAAATACCCCATCTTGTTATCCTCGATGGCAACGATACAATACGTGCCTTGCAACCCCTTCTGTCACTGGGTAAGGACACCGCAAGATCGAACCCAAAGCTAAGCACTTCTCCCATTGCAAGAACTACCAATCTAGTTGGCCAAACCAAACGGATAATTCGAAGAGACTTGCAAAGATAACTCAGTCATACATAAAAGAATTCAGAGAAGATTCAAATATTGTTCATAGATAAACTTGATCATAAACCCAAAATTCATCGGTCTCAACAAACACACCGCAAAAAGAAGATTACATCGAATAGATCTCCACGAGAGAGGGGGAGAACATTGTATTGAGATCCAAAAAAAGAGAAGAAGCCATCCAGCTACTAGCTATGGACCCGAAGGTCTAAAGTAAACTACTCACACTTCATCGGAGAGGCTATGGTGATGATGTAGAAGCCCTCCATGGTGGAATCCCCTTTCGGCGGAGCTCCGGAACAGGCCCCAAGATGGGATCTCGTGGATACAGAAAGTTGCGGCGGTGGAATTAGGTTTTTGGCTCCGTATCTGATCTGACGGGGGTATGTAGGTATATATAGGAGGAAGGAGTACGTAGGTGGAGCCACACGGGGCCCACGAGGCAGGGGGGCGCGCCCTAGGGGGGGCGCCCCCCACCCTCGTGACCGCCTCTTTTGTTCCTTGGAGTAGGCTCCAAGTCTCCTGGATCATGTTCGGTGAGAAAATCACGTTCCCGAAGGTTTCATTCCGTTTGTACTCCGTTTGATATTCCGTTTCTTCAAAACACTGAAATAGGCAAAAAACAGCAATTCTGGGCTAGGCCTCCGGTTAATAGGTTAGTCCCAAAAGTAATACAAAAATCGAAAATAAAGCCCAATATAGTCCAAAACAATAGATAATATAGCATGGAGCAATCAAAAATTATAGATACGTTGGAGACGTATCAACGAGCTTCCGCGAGATCACGCTCCTCATCCAACAAGTGAAGTGCATCTTGACGTGCCTTTTCATTGTCAGCTTCCACATAAGCCGCCACCCGGGGTGAATCGTGACAGATGTCACTAGGGAGAACCGCCTCCGCTCCATAAACCATGAAAATGGGGGTGTAACCCGTAGATCTGTTGGGACTCGTGTTGATGCTCCATAACACCGAAGGTAACTCCTCCACCCAACAACCCGGTGTCCTTTGCAAAGGGACCATAAGCGGGGGCTTGATACCTCGCAAAATCTCTTGATTATCTCGTTCTGCCTGACCATTGGACTGAGGGTGAGCCACAGATGAAACGTCAAGCCGGATATGCTCTCGTTGACAGAATTCTCTCATAGCACCTTTAGAAAGATTAGTGCCATTATCTGTTATAATGCTATGTGGAAAGCCAAAATGGAAGGTCACCTTCTTCATGAATTGAACCGCCGTCGTTACATGACACGTACTGACTGGCTCTGCTTCAACCCACTTGGTGAACTTGTCAACCGCCACCAAAAGGTGGGTCTTCTTATCCTTGGACCTCTTGAAAGGCCCAACCATATCAAGCCCCCAAGTTGCAAACGGCCAAGTAATTGGAATCATCCTAGATTCTAGAGCCAGCACATGAGCTCGTCGTGAAAATTTCTGACATCCGTCACATCTGCTTACCAAATCCTCAGCATCAGCGTGAGCCGTCAACCAGTAGAACCCATGACGAAAAGCCTTGGCTACAAGAAATTTAGAGCCGGCATGATGACCACAATCTCCTTCATGAATTTCCCGTAGAATCTCACGGCATTCTTCGGGAGAGACGCAACGCTGAAACGCCCCTGTGACACTGCAATGGTGCAACTCCCCGTTGACAATTGTCATTGACTTTGACCGTCGGGTTATCTGTCTAGCCAAAATTTCATCCTCCGGCAACTCACCCCGGGTCATGTAAGCCAAATACGGAACTGTCCAATTAGGAATAGCGTGAAGAGCCGCCACCAATTGTGCTTCTGGGTCAATGATAGAAAGATCTTCCTCTGTAGGCAATTTGACAGAAGGGTTAAGCAGAACGTCCAGGAACGTGTTAGGTGGCACCGGCTTACGCTGAGATCCTAGCCGGCTTAAAGTATCAGCCGCCTCATTCTTCCGGTGATCAATGTGCTCCGCTTGATAAACCTTGAAATGACCCGCAATCAACCTCTCGACGATAAGTCGCCATGAGCAGATCTTTAGAATCCCAAGTACCAGAAACTTGCTGAGCCAGCAGATCTGAATCACCAAAGCACCTGATCCGGCTTAGGTTCATCTCCTTAGCCATCCGAAGACCATGGAGTAGGGCCTCATACTCAGCTGCATTGTTAGTACAGGGGAACATAAGTCGGAGAACATAGAAAATTTGTCACCTCGTGGGGAAGTTAAGACAGCTCCAGCCCCTGAGCCCTCCAACTGTCTGGATCCATCAAAGTGAACAGTACAATATGTATTATCCGGCTTTTCCTCCAGCGCCTGTAACTCTGTCCAGTCATTGATGAAATCCACAAGTGCTTGGGACTTGATGGACGTACGTGGCACATATTTTAAGCCGTGAGGTCCAAGCTCAATGGCCCACTTAGCAACCCGGCCTGTGGCTTCTCTGTTTTGGATGATGTCTCCTAAAGGAGCAGAACTAACCACTGTGATGGGATGACCCTGAAAATACTGCTTAAGCTTCCGGTTTGCCATGAAGACTCCATACACAAGCTTCTGACAGTGTGGATATCTCTGTTTGGACTCGATAAGCACCTCGTTGATGTAGTAAACCGGCCGCTGAACCGGGTACTCCTTGCCTGCCTCTTTCCTTTCCACCACGATGGCTACACAGATGGCCCGGCTATTAGCAGCTATATACAACAATAGTGGCTCCTTATCAATAGGGGCAGCAAGCACGGGCGGCTCAGGCAACTGTTTCTTCATGTCCTCAAATGCTTGATTAGCAGCATCACTCCAAACAAAGTGATCCGTCTTCTTCATCGTCTGATAAAGGGGAATATACTTCTCACCCAGCCGGCTTATGAACTGGCTTAGAGCCGAAATACGACCTGCCAGACGCTGAACATAATTGACACACGCCGGCTTAGCCAATGAAGTAATGGCTTTGATCTTTTCTGGGTTAGCTTCAATGCCTCTGTTAGAAACCAGAAAACCCAAGAGCTTGCCTGCTGGCACACCAAAGACACACTTAGCCGGGTTAAGCATCATCTTGTAGATCCGGAGATTGACAAACGTCTCTTTCAAATCATCAATCAGGGTCTCCTTCTCTCTTGACTTCACCATAATGTCATCTACATAAGCATGAACATTGCGCCCAATCTGATTATGAAGGCAATTTTGCACACACCGCTGACAAGTCGCCTGGGCACTCTTGAGCCCAAATGGCATAGACACATAGCAGAAGGCTCCAAACGGAGTAATGAAAGCTGTATTCTCCTGGTGCTTAACTGCCATCTTGATCTCATGATAACCAGAATAAGCATCCAAAAAACTCAAATGCTCACAACCCGCCATAGCATCAATGATTTGATCAATACGTGGGAGAGCAAACGGATCAGCCAGACAAGCCTTGTTCAAGTCCGTGTAATCCACACACATTCGCCAAGTGCCATTCTTCTTGAGTACCAGCACCGGGTTAGCCAACCACTCTGGATGAAAAACTTTAACAATATACCCGGCCGCTAAGAGCCGGGACACCTCTTCACCAATGGCCTTCCGCCTCTCCTTGTTAAAACGACGGAGGAATTTCCTTACTGGCTTAAATTTTGGATCTATATTAAGAGTGTGGTCAGCGAGTTCCCTCGGTACACCCGGCATGTCTGAAGGCTTCCATGCAAAGATGTCCCGGTTCTCACAGAAGAACTCGACGAGCGGGCTTTCCTATTTTGGATCCAGTTTGGCACTGATACTGAATTGTTTAGATGAGTCGCTAGGAACGAAGTCAACCAATTTAGTGTCATCTGCCGACTTAAATTTTAACGATGGATCATGCTCTGTGGTTGGCTTCCTCAAGGACGTCATGTCAGACGGGTCAACATTATCCTTGTAAAACTTCAGCTCCTCCGTTGCACAAACCGATTCAGCATAAGCCGCATCACCTTCTTCACACTCCAGGGCCACCTTGTGACTCCCATGCACTATGATGGTGCCCTTGTGACCCGGCATCTTAAGTTGCAGGTAAACATAGCAAGGCCTCGCCATGAACTTAGCGTAAGCCGGCCACCCAAACAGAGCATGATAAGGGCTTTTAATCTTGACCACTTCGAAGGTTAAAGTCTCAGACCTGGAATCATGCTCATCTCCAAAGGCCACTTCCAAAGATATCTTACCCGTCGGGTAGGCTGACTTACCAGGCACCACACCATGGAAAATAGTGTTTGACGGCTAAAGATTTTTGTTGGTTAATCCCATGCGACGGAAGGTCTCATAATAAAGTATGTTAATGCTGCTACCTCCATCCATGAGTACCTTGGTAAATTTATAGCCCCCAACCTGAGGCGCCACCACCAGAGCTAGGTGACCCGGATTATCAACCCGGGGCGGATGATCCTCACGACTCCACACAATAGGCTGCTCTCACCACCGTAAATAACGTGGCACCACCGGCTCAAACGCATTCACGGCCCTCTTATGAAGCTTCTGATCCCGCTTACATAAGCTAGTGGTGAAGACATGATACTGCCCACTATTCAACTGCTTCGGGTTGCTCTGATAACCAGACTGCTGCTGCTGTTGATTCCCCTGATTATTCTGCTGATTATAACCACCCTGGTTGCCGTGGCCCTAAAAACCGGAACTTGAACCGTCGCTGCCATGACCCGGACCATGAGAACCGGATCCCGACCCGCCGTTCGGGCCATGCTAGCGCTGGATGGATTCCCTAAAGCTTCTCATTATGCTGCACTCTTTCCACGAATGAGTCGCTGGCTTCTGATCCGTTCCGTGTTTCGGACATGGTTGACTTAGCATTGCCTCAAGATTGAAATCTGCCCTTGGAGCCGGCTGTCCCTTACGACGCTGGCTATAATTGCGCGCACCGGTGTTAGCCACAAATTCATTAGCCTTGCGCTTACCGTTGCCACCCTGATTGGTAGGATTGTGCTGCTGCCCTTTCATGCCGCTACTCTTCTTTCCCTTTTCAGATCTCTCATCTTTAGAGTCGGGGTCCTTGGTACCATCAGAGTTGGCATACTTAACAAGAGCCGCCATCAGAGTACCCATGTCATCACAATGACGCTTGAGCCGTCCAAGCTTCTGCTTGAGTGGATTGAAGCGATAGTTTTTCTCTAACATCAGAACCGCTGAACCGACGTTAATGTTATCTGAAGAGTGTATGATAGTCGAGACCCGGCGACCCAGCTGGTTGTTGACTCGCCCTTAGCTTGGACACAGGAAACCAAATCCACAATTGACATGGGCTGCTTGCATGTATCTTTGAAATTCTGGATGAACCGGGCCTTCAGCTCCGCCCATGACCTGATGGAATTAGTTGGTCGCCCTTTCAACCAGGTGCAAGCCATCCCCTCCAGCATCATGGTGAAGTACTTGGCATATGCAGCCTCACTAACATCCAACATCTCCATAGCCATCTCATAACTCTCCACCCAAGCCTCAGGGGGCTGGTCTGCGGTGTAATTCAGCACCTTGCGAGGGCCTTTGAAGTCCTTGGGCAAACGCTTGTTCCATAGAGCCGCCGTTAGACACGTCACATCGAAAGCTCTAGAAGTTACACCCGCCTCAACTGAAACTGTCGGGTGAGCCGGTGTGTGCTGATGAGCCGCTGGCTGAGCCAGCTCGGCCTCCGGGTGCACCGGGTCATGACCACGACGCCGCTCGGTACTCGAGACTGTTGGCGAGTCCATGTGCCTACTGTAGCTCCGGCTTGGACGAGGGGTCACATGAATCCGGTCACCGGTATAGGAATAAGCCTGCTGCTGTACCAAGGCCATTTGAAGAAGATCCCTAGCCCTTTGGGTTTCAACCGCCGCGGGAGTTTCACCCTCGACTGGCAGAGCCGCCAATCGTGTCGCCGCAGCAATCATGTTGTCAAGAGGGGTGGAGTAATGACCCGTTGGCGTCATTACGTGCGGAGAACCTGCTATGCGCGGTTGACCCGACGCCCCATCTCCTATTGCTTCGACCGTCTAGTTGACCACCAGCGGGTTACTAGCTCCCGCTGCGGGTGTATTGAAGAGGTTCCTCGACTCATAGATTGAGGGTAGACGACTCTGGCGCTTCCTCCTCAAGACTTCATTTGAAGCATTCTGATCCACCATAAGCCGGTACGAATCTACTTGAATCCGGTACGCTCGGGCATTTAAAACGGCCCGCTCCGCAGTCATCCTAGCGTTTTCCACAGCCAATTCTGCCTTGGCCTGTGTGACCTCACCACGCAATTTAGCCACTTCCGCCTTATGATGTTCCTGGTTTTCTGGGGTTATGTCAACCTCCATCAGAGTTGCCAGGGCTTCCAACAGATCTGTTAAAACTTGAGCCACCGGGCGCGCTGAACCGCCAGCACCCGCTGTTGTCAACTCCGCTGCACTGGGGGTCATGGCCCCGGCGGCTGTTGAACCGAGAACCGGCTGGGTGCCAGCCATGAAGATCGCCACCCTGTTCGGTGGCTCAAGGGGGTCCGGAATACTGTCGCCATCAGAATAACCCCCAAGCCGTCCACCCTGCAGTTGATACATTGAATCGGTCTCGCCTATGGACGACTCGCCATCAGAGTAGACGACCATCTCACCGCCAGATAGAGAGCCTTCCAACTCAGCCCCATGGATACATCCAACAAAGGCGTGCTTCACGACAGGCTGAACTCGGGCGGGTCTTGCATGCTGAGCCGTCTCGATGATGTCGGTGCAGTTGTCCATCTTAGGGCCCTGTTCGCCGATCTTGTCGACGAAGATGTGGATTCCGCTGAAGGGGACTCGGTACCCGTACTCAGTTGAGCCCGCCTCGGGGCCCCAGCCTGCATCATCGATGTAGAGCTTGCCGCGGCGACTCTTGGTCATCCGGCCCACTGCGTATCCCTTGAGCCCTTCGAACCTGCCCTTTAAGAACTCGAAACCACCATGCGCTGGCCCCACGGTGGGCGCCAACTGTCGTGGAAGTGTCACGGCAGATGTCCTCATGGGAGGACTTAGTTATGGAGCCATTGCGATGAGGTTAGCTTAAAGGGGTTAAACGGGACAAAGGACACGAGGAGTTTATACTTGTTCGGCCCCTTGCGGTGAAGGTAAAGGCCTAATCCAGTTGAGGTCGTATTGCTAGGGTTTCGATGACCAGGGAGCGAATACGCTTTGACTAGCTTCTCGACTTGTTGTTTCTTGCCCTAAGCCGTTGCCGGGTCGTCCCCTTATATACACGGGTTGAAGCCCTGTGGCCTACAGAGTCCCGGACGGCTCATACAACGTGTCCGGCTCGGTGACTTATCTTACATGCCTTATAACACAAGTTTACATATACATGGCGGTTTACACTCATGGGCCTTAAGCCGCCTTCGGGTTGGGCCCTTCTAACAATCCTGTCTATGAACCGCCATCTCTTGTATGCTCTTGGGCTTCATTGCGATGAACCGCCATCGGGATGACCCGGCCCCTCCTGGGCGGGTCATATCTGATAGTCATATCCCCAACACAACTCCTAAACCAACTCCGAAGAAAAGGGGTATTCTATTTCTTAGTCCTGAAGATATGCAAGAGGCAAAGAAATCTATGAAAGAAAGGGTATTAAAGCTGAAGATATTAAGAATTTACCACCTATTGAAGAAATACATGGTCTTGATAACCCGACACATGTAGTAAAGGTAAATTCTCTATATAGATTTGATGAAGGTGATATTCCTTGTTATAAGTCTGCTAGCCAATGCTTAGATGAGTTTGATAATTTTATTGTTAAACAAGAAAACTTCAATGCTTATGTTGGTAGACAATTGAAATGAAATGCTTATATGATTGAACACTTGAGTGATTATATGTCTAGAGTTAAGGGTGAACTTAAACTCATTAGTAAACATGCTTCTATGGTTACCGCTCAAGTAGAACAAGTGCTTAAAGCTCAAAATGATTTGCTCAATGAATTAAATAATAAGAAAAATGATAATGTCGTTAGAGTTATGACTAGAGGGGGTAAAATGACTTAGGAACCTTTGTATCCTGAGGGCCACCCCAAGAGAATTGAGCAAGATTCTCAGAGAACTAATGTTGATGCACCTAGTCCTAAGAGGAAGAAAAAGAAAAATGATAGGACTTTGCATGCTTCTAGTGAACCTGTTGTTGACACACCTGCGAATCCCAATGATAGTTCTATTTCTGATGCTGAAACACATCTGGTAATGAACATGAACCTAGTGACAATATTAATGATGATGTTCATGTTGATGCTCAACCTAGCAATGACAATGATGTAGAGATTGAACCTGATGTTGATCTTGATAACCCACAATCAAAGAATCAACGTTATGATAAGAGAGACTTCTTTGCTAGGAAGCACGGTAAAGAAAGAGAACCATGGGTTCAGAAACCCATGCCCTTTCCTCCTAAACCATCCAAGAAAAAGGATGATGAGGATTTTGAGCACTTTGCTGAAATGATTAGACCTATCTTTTTGTGTATGCGTTTGACTGATATGCTTAAAATGAATACTTATGCTAAGTATATGAAAGAAATTGTTACAAATAAACGAAAGATATCGGAAGCTGAAATTTCCACCAACTATACCATGCTAAGTATACTTATGCTTGCTAATTATACTTTTAAAGGTGGAATACCTAAGAAACTAGGAGATCCAGGAGTACCAACTATACCATGCTCCATTAAAACAAACTATGTTAAAACTGCTTTATGTGATCTTGGAGCTGATGTTACTGTTATGCCTCTCTCTTTATACCGTAGACTTGATTTGGATAAGTTGACACCTACTGAAATATCTCTGCAAATGGCCGATAAATCAACTGCTATACCTGTCGGTATTTTTGAGGATGTGCCTGTTGTGGTTGCAAATGTTACTATTTTAACGGACTTTGTTATTCTTGATATTCCCGAGGACGATAGTATGTCGATTATCCTTGGTAGACCCTTTTTGAATACTGCAGGGGCTGTTATTGATTTCAACAAAGGCAATGTCACTTTAGCATAGGGTACACTTTCCGAGGAAACAACCTCGAGTCCATAGTATCAATTCTATTGGAAAAATTCCAACGATTACTATTGGAGGCTTTGAATTTCGTCTTCCTACTGTCAAGAGGAAATATGATATTCTTATTATTGGGGATGTGCATATCCCCGTTGAGGTAACCTAGTGCTATTCGAAAATTCTCCGGTTTCAAGCGATTCGGAATGAGTTTGTTAACAAGACTTGATCAACCTTGTTAGTGGATTCCTTTTGATGAGCATGAGATGGATGAATTTAGAAAGCACTACTCTTTGTACCCTCCTTTTACTTTCTGTTATTTAGATTAAATAAAGCAAAAATAGTATTTTCTGTCTGTTTTCTGAATTATCCTTGCAATAAAAAATACCCCGAAAATAAAAGTTCTCCAAATGCCCCGAAAATGAAATATGATTTTTTGTACAATATTTAAGAATATCTGGCACCAAGAACACAACAGAGGGGGCCACCACCTGGCCACGAGGGTCCAGGGCGCGCCCACCCCCCTGGAGGGCGCCCCCTGCCTCGTGGACCCCTCATGGTACCCCTCCACTTATTCCAGCACCCACACACTCCTTCTTCCTTCAGAAAAAATCACTCACCAGCTCAAGCACGAGTTCTAGCTCATCTTGCTGCCATTTTCGATCTCCTTGCTCAAAGCTCCATTCACAGAACTGCTTTGGGGGATTGTTCTTCGGTATGTGACTCCTCCAATGGTCCAATTAGTTTTTGTTCTAGTGCTTTATTTACTGCAAATTTTTGCTGCTTAGGTGACCCTATTCTTGAGCTTGCATGTCAAATTTATTTGGTCCCAAGTAGTTCTAATGCATGATATAGTCTCTAGGCACTTGTGGGAGTAGTTGCTATCAATCTTGATGAGTTTGGTTCACTTTTATTTTGAGTTACTAAAAATTTCAGAAATTTTTCAGAGGAAGAAATATGTTTAGGAAAATGTACCAAGGTGGTTCCTCAAAGAAGCAGGCACCTAGGCTCGCGATACGTGAGCCAGACTATGAACTACCAAGAGAAGCTCAAGTGCGGCCTTGTGAATGGTCGTCAGAAGATTTTATGGTCCAAGCAAGCATTAAGGAGGAATTTAACGCATATGTGCGTAACGCTGAATTTGAGGGCTTCGTGTCAGATAAGTGCCCCCAATATTACTACCTAACTGATTCCTTTGTGAGAAGGTTTAAATTTACATCATCACACAATTCTCACACTGTCCTATTTTATCTTTATGATAAATCTTATACCATGGACTTAGAAGATTTTAATACTGCTTGTAAACTCCCGCAGTGGGGTAATGTTAGTGAACCTTGCAAATCTGAATTTAAAGGTTTTCTTGCTAGTATCACTATGGGGGAATCTAGAGAAATAACACAATCTACCATAGGGAGCATTCACTTTCCTTCCATATATTATTTTGCTCTCTTTATAGGTAGATGCATTAACGGCAAGGATGAGGCATGTCGCATGTGTGTCCTCGATCTTAGTGTTCTCAAGAGTGTTGTGTTAGGAGATAAACAATACAACTTGGGGGCTATTGTTGCACGAAGGTTGCATCATAACAGTATTAGTGGAGATTTGTTTGGTGGAATTTATGAACCCATGTAGCTAATTATCTTGAGATACCCATACATGAAAATGATATGGAATTGCCTCCTGGTTATTTATATTATAATGCTATGGTTCATCATCAGTTTGTTGAGAGGAATGAACAGTTCCTCCAATACCGACTAATCTTCGACAGACGCCGCACTGTCCATGTCGCTCTCCCTGCTCCTGCTTTCTTTGACTTTCAGGCAAAAGGGAGATATGTTATAACTAGGGACGAAGCGAACGAGTGTGGGAGGAGGACGGAGGCAGCTCGCCTCCAAGCTGCAGCTCATCAGGAAATAGCCGTTGCATCTCAGTACGACCCCAGGTACAACTTTGGATATCCGCGAGGCCAACCGTGGCCATAGACCAACTTAGGCCAAAAGCCTAAGCTTGGGGGAGTGCGTATTTCTCACCGACATTACATTCATGTTCACACACTCATGCCAGTTGTCGGTGCCCATACTTTTTCATTGTACCATCCATGCTAGTTTATTTTCAGTTTTAAGCTTTCTTCTTGTGTGTTTGAAAAACCTTAAGAAAAAACAAAAAAATTAGTTGTAGCTTTTAGCTAGTTTACTTTCCATGCCTGTAGTAGTAATAATTAAAAGAAATCCCAAAAAGATTTCTCATTCTTCTTTTGCTTGTTGGGAGCTTTCCAGTGTAAATAGTTTTATTTTATTTCTTTTCTTTGGGGGTCGAGAGGAGAAGACCATGATGAAAATGTTGAAGTGGCTCTTATATGCATTATTGTTGATTTAACCAAGAGCCCATAATACCTTGTCTTCTCCCTTGTATTGAATGCTTGCAGATTCCAGCTTAGTCCAATGCACGTGCACTATTATTATTATCCACACCGTTCGGTCGTGCGAGTGAAAGGAAATAATGACGATATATGATGAACTGATTGAGATGAGAGAAGCTGGTATGAACTCGATCTATCTTGTTTTTGTTAATATGATTAGTTCATTGTTCCTGATTCAGCCTATTATGAATGAAATATGTTTGCAACGACAATTAGAGATTATAGTTGCTCATGCCATGCTTAATTAGCTAGGAGTTTATAATGGTTTACCTTGCGTGCCAACATGCTATTAAAATGGTTGTGATGTGGTAAGATAGGGTGGTATCCTCCTTTGAACGATTCGAGTGGCTTGACTTGGCACATGTTCACGCATGTAGTTGATGTTGGGTAACGTATCAGAAATTCAAAATTTTCTACACATCACCAAGATCAATCTATGGAGTTTACTAGCAACGAGAGGGAAGGAGTGCATCTACATACCCTTGTAGATCGCGAGCGGAAGCGTTCAAGAGAACGGGGTTGATGGAGTCGTACTCGTCGTGATCCAAATCACCGATGATCCTAGCGCCGAACGAACGGCACCTCCGCGTTCAACACACATACGGAGCAGCGACGTCTCCTCCTTCTTGATCCAGCAAGGGGGAGGAGAGGTTGATGGAGATCCAGCAGCACGACGGCGTGGTGGTGGAAGTAGCGGGGATCCCGGTAGGGCTTCGCCAAGCACTAACGGGAGGGAGAGGTGTCACGGGAGGGAGAGGGAGGCGCCAGGGGCTAGGATATTGCTGCCCTCCCTCCCCCCACTATATATAGGGCCAAGGGAGAGGGGGGGCGCAGCCTTGGCCCTTCCTCCAAGGAAGGGTGCGGCCAGGGAGGAGTCCTTCCGTCCCAAGGCACCTCGGAGGTGCCTTCCCCCTTTAGGACTCTCCGTTTTTCTTATCTCTTGGCGCATGGGCCTCTTGGGGCTGGTGCCCTTGGCCCATATAGGCCAAGGCGCACCCCCTACAGCCCATGTGGCCCCCCCGGGGCTGGTGGACCCCCTTGGTGGACCCCCGGACCCCTTTCGGCACTCCCGATACAATACCGATAAAGTGCAAAACTTTTCCGGC
Source organism: Triticum aestivum (assembly GCF_018294505.1). Classification (NCBI taxonomy): domain Eukaryota; kingdom Viridiplantae; phylum Streptophyta; class Magnoliopsida; order Poales; family Poaceae; genus Triticum; species Triticum aestivum. Next base: position 600,554,444 of record NC_057799.1, read on the forward strand.
GACCAAAATAAGACTTCCGATATATAAATCTTTACCTCCGGACCATTCCGGAACTCCTCGTGATGTCCAGGATCTCATCTGGGACTCTAAACAAATTTTGGGTTACCGCATACTAATATCTCTATAACCCTAGCGTCACCGAACCTTAAGTGTGTAGACCCTACGGGTTCGGGAACCATGCAGACATGACCGAGACGTTCTCCGGCCAATAACCAACAGCGGGATCTGGATACCCATGTTGGCTCCCACATGTTCCACGATTATCTCATCGGATGAACCACGATGTCGAGGATTCAATCAATCCCGTATACAATTCCCTTTGCCTATCGGTATGTTACTTGCCCGAGATTCGATCGTCGGTATCCCTATACCTTGTTCAATCTCGTTACCGGCAAGTCTCTTTGCTCGTTCCGTAACTCACATCATCCCGTGATCAACTCCTTGGTCACATTGTGCACATTATGATGATGTGCTACCGAGTGGGCCCAGAGATACCTCTCCGTTTACACGGAGTGACAAATCCCAGTCTCGATTCGTGCCAACCCAACAGACACTTTCGGAGATACCTGTAGTGCACCTTTATAGCCACCCAGTTACGTTGTGACGTTTGGTACACCCAAAGCATTCCTACAGTATCCGGGAGTTGCACAATCTCATGGTCTAAGGAAATGATACTTGACATCAGAAAAGCTCTGAGCAAACGAACTACACGATCTTGTGCTAGGCTTAGGATTGGGTCTCGTCCATCACATCATTCTCCTAATGATGTGATCCCGTTATCAACGACATCCAATGTCCATGGTCAGGAAACCGTAACCATCTATTGATCAACGAGCTAGTCAACTAGAGGCTTACTAGGGACATGGTGTTGTCTATGTATCCACACATGTATCTGAGTTTCCTGTTAATACAATTTTAGCATGGATAATAAACGATTATCATGAACAAGGAAATATAATAATAACCTATTTATTATTGCCTCTAGGGCATATTTCCAACAGTCTCCCACTTGCACTAGAGTCAATAATCTAGTCCACATCACCATGTGATTAACACTCATAGGTCACATCACCATGTGACCAACATCCAAAGAGTTTACTAGAGTCAACAATCTAGTTCACATCACTATGTGATTAACACTCAATGAGTTCTGGTTTGATCATGTTATGCTTGTGAGAGAGGTTATTAGTCAACGGGTCTGAACCTTTCAGATCCGTGTGTGCTTTACGAATATCTATGTCATCTTGTGGATGCTACCACGCGCTATTTGGAGCCATTTCAAATAATTGCTCTACTATACGAATCCGGTTTACTACTCAGAGTTATCCGGATTAGTGTCAAAGTTCACATCGACGTAACCCTTTACGACGAACTCCTTTTCACCTCCATAATCGAGAAAATTCCTTAGTCCACTAGATACTAAGGATAAGTTCGACCGCTGTCATGTGACCCATTCCCGGATCACTATTGTACCCCTTGACCAACTCATGGCAAGGCACACTTCACGTGCGGTACACAGCATAGCATAATGTAGAGCCTACGTCTAAAGCATAGGGGATGACCTTCGTCCTTTCTCTCTCTTCTGTTGTGGTCAGGTCTTGAGTCTTACTCAATACTCACACCTTGTAACACAGCCAAGAACTCCTTCTTTGCTGATCTATTTTGAACTCTTTCAAAATCATGTCAAGGTGTGCGTTCTTTGAAAGTATCATCAGGCGTCTTGATCTATCTCTATAGATCTTGATGCCCAATATGTAAGCAGCTTTATCCAGGTCTTCCTTTGAAAAACTCCTTTCAAACAACCCTTTATGCTTTCCAGAAATATTACATCATTCCGGATCAACAATATGCCATTCACATATACTTATCAGAAATGTTGTAGCGCTCCCACTCACTTTATTGTAAATACAAGTTTCTAACAAACTTTGTATAAACCCAAAAACTTTGATCACTCCATCAAAGCGTATATTCTGACTCCGAGATGCTTGCTCTAGTCCATGGAAGGATCGCTGGAGCTAGCATACCTTTTAGCATCCTTAGGATCGACAAAACCTTTCTGATTGTATCACATACAACCTTTCCTTACGAAAACTGGTAAGGAAACTTGTTTTGGCATCCATCTGCCAGATTTCATAAATGCAGCTAATGCTAACATGATTCCGACGGACTTAAGTATCGCTACGGATGAGAAAATCTCATCGTAGTCAACTCCTTGAACTTGTGAAAATACTCTTTGCCACAAGTCGAGCTTCATAGACGGTAACATTACCGTCCATGTCCGTCTTCTTCTTAAAGATCCATTTATCTCAATGGCTTGCCGATCATCGGGCAAGCTCACCAAAGTCCATGCTTTGTTCTGATACATGGATCCTATCTCGGATTTCATGGCTTCTAACCATTTGTCGGAATATGGGCCCACCATCGCTTCTCCATAGCTCGTAGGTTCATTGTTGTCTAGCAACATGACTTCCAAGACAGGATCAAACATTACTCTGAAGTAGTATGCATCCTCGTCGTCCTACGAGGTTTGGTAGTGATTTGATCCGAAGTTTCATATGGTTCAATAACCTCATCAAGTCTCCACCATCCTCCCACTCAATTCTTTCGAGAGAAACTTTTCCTCGAGAAAGGACTCGTTTCTAGAAGCAATTACTTTTGCTTCCAGATCTGAAATAGGAGGTATACCCAACTATTTTGGGTATTCTATGAAGATGCATTTATCCGCTTTGGGTTCGAGCTTATCAGCCTGAAACTTTTCACATAAGCATCGCAGCCCCAAACTTTTAGGAAACGACAATTTAGGTTTCTCTAAACGGTGTCGTCTCAACGGAATTGCGTGGTGCCCCTTTTAAAGTGAATGCGGTTGTCTCTAATGCCTAACCCATAAACGATAGTTGTAATTCGATAAGAGACATCATGGTATGCACCATATCCAATAGGGTGCAGTTATGATGTTCGGACACACCATCACACTGTAGTGTTCCAGGCGGTATTAATTGTGAAACACTTTCCACAATGTCTTAATTGTGTGCCAAACTCGTAACTCAGATACTCATCTCTATGATCATATCACAGACATTTTATCCTCTTGTCACGACGATCTTCAACTTCACTCCGAAATTACTTAAACCTTTCAATAATTCAGACTTGTGTTTCATCAAGTAAATACACTCAGCATCTACTCAAATCATCTGTGAAGTAAGAACATAACGATATCCACTGCATGCCTCAGCACTCATTGGACTGCATACATCAAAATGTATTACTTCCAATAAGTTGCTCTCTTGTTCCATCTTACTGAAAACGAGGCCTTTCAGTCATCTTGCCCATGTGGTATGATTTGCATGTCTCAAGTGACTCAGAATCAAGTGAGTCCAAACGATCCATCTGCATGGAGTTTCTTCATGCATATATACCAATAGACATGGTTCGCATGTCTCAATCTTTTCAAAAACGACTGAGTCCAAAGATCCATCTACATGGAGCTTCTTCATGCGTTCTATACCAATATGACTCAAATGGCAGTGCCACAAGTATGTGGTACTATCATTACTATTTTATATCTTTTGGCATGAACATGTGTATCACTGCGATCGAGATTCATTTTAGGCACAAGACCATTGAAGGTATTATTCAAATAAACAGAGTAACCATTATTCTCCTTAAATGAATAACCGTATTGCGATAAACATAATCCAATCATGCTCAACGCAAACACCAAATCTCGATGATAGAGGGAGCATGCGATGCTTGACCACATCAACCTTGGAAACACTTCCAACACATATCATCATCTCACCTTTAGCTAGTCTCCGTTTATTCCGCAGCTTTTATTTCGAGTTACTAACACTTAGCAACCGAACCGGCATCTAATACCCTGGTGCTGCTAGGAGTACTAGGAAAGTACACATTCATATAATGTATATCCAATATACTTCTGTCGACCTTGCCTGCCTTCTCATCTACCAAGTATCTAGGGTAGTTCTGCTTCAGTGACCGTTCCCTCATTACAGAAGCACTTAGTCTCGGGTTTGGGTTCAACCTTGGGATTCTTCACTAGAGCAGCAAATGATTTGTCGTTTCATGAAGTATCCCTTTTGCCCTTGCCCTTCTAGAAACTAGTGCTTTTACTAACCATCAACAATTGATGCTCCTTCTTGATTTCTACTCTCGCGGTGTCAAACATCGTGAATAGCTCAAGGATTATCATAACTATCCCTGATATGTTATAGTTCATCACGAAGCTCTACTAGCTTGGTGGCAGTGACTATGGAGAACCATCACTATCTCATCTGGAAGATTAACTCCCACTCGATTCAAGTGATTGTAGTACTCAGACAATCTGAGCACATGCTCAACGATTGAGCTTTTCTCCCTTAGTTTGCAGGCTTAAGAAACTTCTCAGGGGTCTCATACCTCTTGACGTGGGCACTAGTCTGAAATCCCAACTTCAGTCTTCGAAACATCTCATATGTTCTGCGACGTTTCAAAAAACCGTCTTTGGTGCCACAATTCTAAACCGTTAGCATTACGCACTGAACTATCACGTAGTCATCAAAACGTGTATGCCAGATGTTTCACAACATCTACAGACGACGCTGAGGTCCAGCACACCGAGCGGTGCATTAAGGACATAAGCCTTCTGTGCAGCAATGAGGACAATCCTCAGTTTACGGACCCAGTCCGCATAATTGCTACTACCAACTATCAACTAAATTTTCTCTAGAAACATATCTTAAATAGTAGAACTAAAGCGTATGACATAATTTGCAAAGACCTTTTGACTATGTACATGATAATTAAGTTCATCTGATTAATGAACTCCCACTCAGATAGACATCCCTCTAGTCATCTAAGTGATACATGATCCGAGTCAAACCAGGCCGTGTCCGATCATCACGTGAGACGGACTAGTCATCATCGGTGAACATCTCCATGTTGATCGTATCTACTATACGACTCATGTTCGATCTTTCGATCTCTTGTGTTCCGAGGCCATGCCTGTACATGCTAGGCTCGTCAAATCAACCTAAGTGTTTCGCATGTGTTCCGAGGCCATGTCTGTACATGCTAGGCTCGTCAACACCCGTTGTATTCGAATGTTAGAATCTATCACACCCGATCATCACGTGGTGCTTCGAAACAACGAACCTTCGCAACGGTGCACAGTTAGGGGAACACTTTCTTGAAATTATTATAAGGGATCATCTTACTTACTACCGTCGTTCTAAGCAAATAAGATGCATAACATGATAAACATCACATGCAATCAAATAGTGACATGATACGGCCAATATCATTTTGCTCATTTGTTCTCCATCTTCGGGGCACCATGATCATCTTTGTCACCGGCATGACACCATGATCTCCATCATCATGATCTCCATCATTGTGTCATTATGAAGTTGTCACGCCAACGATTACTTCTACTTCTATTGCTAACGCGCTTAGCAATAAAGTAAAGTAATTTACATGGCGTTATTCAATGACACGCAGGTCATACAAAAAATAAAGACAACTCCTATGGCTCCTGCCCGTTGTCATACTCATCGACATGCAAGTCGGGATTCCTATTACAAGAATATGATCAATCTCATACATCACATATATCATTCATCACATCATCTGGCCATATCACATCACATAGCACATGCTGCAAAAACAAGTTAGACGTCCTCTAATTGTTGTTGCAAGTTTTTACGTGGCTTGTATAGGTTTCGAGCAAGAACGTTTCTTACCCACGTAAGACCACAACGTGATATGCCAATTTCTATTTACCCTTCATAAGGACCCTTTTCATCGAATCCGTTCCGACTAAAGTGGGAGAGACAGACACCCGCTAGCCACCTTATGCAACTAGTGCATGTCAGTCAGTGGAACCTGTCTAGGCCGCTTCATCCCACAATGCCGCCGAATCAAGATAAGACTAGTAACGGCAAGTAAATTGACAAAATCGACGCCCACAACTACTTTGTGTTCTACTCGTGCATAGAAACTACGCATAGACTTAGCTCATGATGCCACTGTTGGGTAACGTAGCAGAAATTCAAAATTTTCTACGCATCACCAAGATCAATCTATGGAGTTTACTAGCAACGAGAGGGAAGGAGTGCATCTACATACTCTTGTAGATCGCGAGCGGAAGCGTTCAAGAGAACGGGGTTGATGGAGTCGTACTCGTCGTGATCCAAATCACCGATGATCCTAGCGCCGAACGGACGGCACCTCCGCGTTCAACACACGTACGGAGAAGCGACGTCTCCTCCTTCTTGATCCAGCAAGGGGGGAGCAGAGGTTGATGGAGATCCAGCAGCACGACGGCGTGGTGGTGGAAGTAGCGAGGATCCCGGTAGGGCTTCGCCAAGCCCTAACGGGAGGGAGAGGTGTCACGGGAGGGAGAGGGAGGTGCCAGGGGCTAGGATATTGCTGCCCTCCCTCCCCCCACTATATATAGGGCCAAGGGAGAGGGGGGGTGCAGCCTTGGCCCTTCCTCCAAGGAAGGGTGCGGCCAGGGAGGAGTCCTTCCTCCCCAAGGCACCTCGGAGGTGCCTTCCCCCTTTAGGACTCTCCGTTTTTCTTATCTCTTGGCGCATGGGCCTCTTGGGGCTGGTGCCCTTGGCCCATATAGGCCAAGGCGCACCCCCTACAGCCCATGTGGCCCCCCCGGGGCTGGTGGACCCCCGGACCCCTTTCGGCACTCCCGATACAATACCGATAAAGTGCGAAACTTTTCCGGCGACCAAAATAAGACTTCCCATATATAAATCTTTACCACCGGACCATTCCGGAACTCCTCGTGACGTCCAGGATCTCATCCGGGACTCCGAACAACTTTCGGGTTACCGCATACTAATATCTCTATAACCCTAGCGTCACCGAAACTTAAGTGTGTAGACCCTACGGGTTCGGGAACCATGCAGACATGACCGAGACGTTCTCCGGCCAATAACCAACAGCGGGATCTGGATACCCATGTTGGCTCCCACATGTTCCACGATTATCTCATCGGATGAACCACGATGTCGAGGATTCAATCAATCTCGTATACAATTCCCTTTGTCTATCGGTATGTTACTTGCCCGAGATTCGATCGTCGGTATCCCTATACCTTGTTCAATCTCGTTACCGGCAAGTCTCTTTACTCGTTCCGTAACTCACATCATCCCGTGATCAACTCCTTGGTCACATTGTGCACATTATGATGATGTCCTACCGAGTGGGCCCAGAGATACCTCTCCGTTTACACGTGACAAATCCCAGTCTCGATTCGTGCCAACCCAACAGACACTTTCGGAGATACCTGTAGTGCACCTTTATAGCCACCCAGTTACGTTGTGACGTTTGGTACACCCAAAGTATTCCTACGGTATCCGGGAGTTGCACAATCTCATGGTCTAAGGAAATGATACTTGACATCAGAAAAGCTCTGAGCAAACGAACTACACGATCTTGTGCTAGGCTTAGGATTGGGTCTCGTCCATCACATCATTCTCCTAATGATGTGATCCCGTTATCAACGACATCCAATGTCCATGGTCAGGAAACCGTAACCATCTATTGATCAACGAGCTAGTCAACTAGAGGCTTACAAGGGACATGGTGTTGTCTATGTATCCACACATGTATCTGAGTTTCCTATCAATACAATATTAGCATGGATAATAAACGATTATCATGAACAAGGAAATATAATAATAACCTATTTATTATTGCCTCTAGGGCATATTTCCAACAGTTGAAACAAAATCAACATAGCCTCCACGATATTTATGTTCATGGTGGATTATATCCTACTCATGCTTGCAGTCAGTGTTGATTAATTTTAATGCATGTTCATGACTGTTGTCGCTCTCTAGTTGGTCGCTTCCCAGTCTCTTTCTAGCCTTCACATGTATTAAGTGGGAATACTGCTTGTGCATCCACTTCCATAAACCCCAAAGTTATTCCATATGAGTCCACCATACCTTCCTATATGCAGTATCTACCTGCCTCCAAGTAAATTTGTATGTACCAAACTCTAAAACCTTCAAATGAAATTCTGTTTTGTATGCTCGAATAGCTCATGTATCAACTAGGGTTGTCTATATCTTCCATGCTAGGTGGGTTATTCTCACGAGGAGTGGACTACGCTCCTCATTCACGAGAAAATGGCTGGTCACCGGGATGCCCAGTCTCATGCTTAAATCAAAATAATTGCAAACAAAACTCCCCCAGGATTGTTGTTAGCTGGAGGCACCCGTTGTTTTGGACAAGCCATGGATTGATGTTTGTTGGTGGAGGGGGAGTATAAACTTTACCATTCTGCTTCGGAACCTCCTATAATGTGTGTAGCATGGAAGGTATCGAGATCTCTCGGTTGTTATGTTGACAATGAAAGTATGCCGCTCAAAATATTATTTATCTCTATTTCAAAATCGAGCTTTGGCACCTCTACAAATCCCTGCTTCCCTCTGCGAAGGGCCTATCTATTTACTTTTATGTTGAGTCATCATCTTCTTATTAAAAAGCACCAGTTGGGGAGCACCACTATCATTTGCATGCATTACTATTAGTTTATATTTAGTGTGACTATGACTGAATCTCTTTTACCATGAATTACAATGTTTAGTCAGTCCTTGATCTTCAGAGGTGCTCTGCATTTATGTTTTGCGGTCTCAAAAAGGGCTAGTGAGATACCATCTTGTTATATCATATTATGATTGTTTTGAGAAAGTGTTGTCATCCGACATTTATTATTATTGCTCGCTAGTTGATTATGCCATTGATATGAGTAAACATGAGACCTAAATGTTATTGTGAATATGGTTAGTTCATAATCTTTGTTGAAAACTTGAATGCTGGCTTTACATATTTACAACAACAAGAGCAAACAGAGTTTGTAAAAGTTTTTCTTTATCACTTTCAGTTTGTCAACTGAATTGCTTGAGGACAAGCAAAGGTTTAAGCTTGGGGGAGTTGATACGTCTCCAACATATCTACTTTTCCAAACACTATTGCCCTTCTTTTGGACTCTAACTTGCATGATTTGAATGGAACTAACCCGGACTGGCGCTGTTTTCAGCAGAATTGCCATGGTGTTATTTTTGTGCAGAAATAAAAGTTCTCGGAATGACCTGAAACTTCACGGAGAATATTTTTGGAATATATAAAAAATACTGGCGAAAGAATCAACTCTAGGGACCCACAACCTGTCCATGAGGGTGGGGGGGCGCCCCCTGCCTCGTGGGCCCCCTGAGGCTCCACCGACCTCAACTCCAACTCTATATATTCACGTTCGGGGAGAAAAAATCAAAGAGAAGCATTCATCGCGTTTTACGATTCGGAGCCGCCGCCAAGCCCTAATCTCTCTCGGTAGGGCTGATATGGAGTCCGTTCGGGGCTCCGAAGAGAGGAATCCGTCGCCGTCGTCATCATCAACCATCCTCCATCACCAATTTCACGATGCTCACCGCCGTGTGTGAGTAATTCCATCGTAGGCTTGCTGGACGATGATGGGTTGGATGAGATTTACCATGTAATCGAGTTAGTTTTTTTAGGGTTTGATCCCTAGTATCCACTATGTTCTAAGATTGATGTTGCTATGACTTTGCTATGCTTAATGCTTGTCACTAGGGCCTGAGTGCCATGATTTCAGATCTGAACCTATTATGTTTTCATGAATATATGTGAGTTCTTGATCCTATCTTGCAAGTCAATAGTCACCTACTATGTGTTATGATCCGGCAACCCCAAAGTGACAGTAATCGGGACCACTCCCGGTGATGACCGTAGTTTGAGGAGTTCATGTATTCACTAAGTGTTAATGCTTTGGTACGGTACTTTATTAAAAGGAGGCCTTAATATCCCTTAGTTTCCAATAGGACCCCACTGCCACGGGAGGGTAGGACAAAAGATGTCATGCAAGTTCATTTCCATAAACACGTATGACTATATTCGGAATACATGCCTACATTACATTGATGAACTGGAGCTAGTTCTGTGTCACCCTACGCTGTAACTGTTGCATGAGGAATCGCATCCGGCATAATTATCCATCACTGATCCAAAGCCTATGAGCTTTTCACATATTGATCTTTGCTTAGTTACTTTACCGTTGCCACTTTTACAATTACTACAAAACTGCTACTGTTACTTTTGCCACCGTTACCGTTACTTCCATACTACTTTGCTTCTAAATACTTTGCTGCAGATATTAAGTTTTCCAGGCGTGGTTGAATTGACAACTCAGCTGCTAATACTTGAGAATATTCTTTGTCTCCCCTTGTGTCGAATCAATAAATTTTGGTTGAATACTCTACCCTCGAAAACTGTTGCGATCCCATATACTTGTGGGTTATCATCCCTCTGTAAATAAATACATGGAGTATTGTTTTATTCGGTTTTCAACGTAGTTCCCGATGATATTATACACTCTCCCTCCAATTTTTTTTACTCTGCGTATAACTCTCGTCCCGCATACCAAGGAAGGCAGTAGTTTGAGTTTTCTGGACAAATTTGCCCCTGTGCATGAGTAATCTGCATAAATATCGAGATTAAATGCGCATGCAATGGTTGGTTGGTCGTCCTTCCTTTTCGCTTGAGTTGGCTTCCCCACGCGCTCAAGCCGCATCCGGCACTGCATGCGTTTGCTTGCATGCCATTTTCTGCTTTGGAAACTGGCGCAATTAATGGGGGCAGAACTGAACGAGCGGGAGCACGGATGGAAACCAACGCTACAAATCAGGAACGCGGAGACTAATCTGAAAAAAACGAGAAAAAGTTATACACAGAGTAAAAGGAGTACCCACCGAGCGCTCTACTTGGTAAGCTACCAACAAAAAATTGCAATCAAAGACTACTATTGTACTACCTCCGTACTGTTGCATTAGTCACGTTACGAAAAGCAAATAATCCCAAAACTTTTAGGCGCGGTGCATTAACTACCCACCTCGTTCCCTGTTTTTTGCCATGAAAAAATAAATCACCCAATAGGAGACGTGGGGTGCATATGCATTCAATGACTTGAGACTACTTAGCACAACATTTTTGCTTACATGCATTAACATTTTATTAGTTAAATCAAAGGTCAAAACTTGGCGCAAAATGCAAAGGGGACCAATAAACCAGTAAACATCAATGTTCTCTCGTTTTGCCCCAACTTGGTCTCGGTGAGATGACTATACTGCACCGGCACGGAGGTAGGGCCGAGGAGTAGATGGCCAACACACATGTGAATGCAACGCAGTCTGCACTTCTCATATAAAGGCTCCCCGCCAGTCCAATATACGAAATCCTACGCACCTATGCACCCTAACCAAGGGCAAGAGTGATCACTCCAATCACAAGATCAGTTGACTAGAAGCTAGACCCATGAAGGCGATGAGCGCGAGCATCAGCCGGCTGTGCCAGATGGTCCACGACGCCGGCCTGCGGCCTGGCACCGAGGAATGTCCCCAGGTCGTGCTTGAGGCCGCCAGGGCAAGAGGCCTCTTGGACGACAGCTTTGTCTCCTTGTTTGATAAGGTCCTCGTCAGCTTCCTCGACAAGTTCACCGTCGTCAAGAAGCTCGCAGACGACCTTGACGTGCGCCTCCAGCCCACGCGCCCAGGCTCTGCGATGACCGCCACCCTCAACGGCCTCTATGGTGACAACCTCTTCGATGCACTGGTGGCCCTGCGACTGCCCACCATCGCACCGGAGAATGTCCACCTCGAGGTCGCGCTCGCTGCGCAGCGCCTTATGCAGCAAGACACCATCGACATAATCACCAACGTCTACGCGCAAATTGTCCACAAGGACTACTACATGCCAGAGGAGGACGATAGGACGCTGGCCTTCTTGGACTGCAGGGCAACCTTGGACAGCATTGTTCAGAAGCACGTTGAGCTCGCCGCCAACGCCGCTGCTCCTCACACGCCGGTTGGTGACCCGGCGCACTAGGGTGTGAGGATGTCGTTGATGGATCCATATGTATCTTTATCTTTCCGTCAAATCCATGTAGTACTATATTGTAATACTAGTAATTATCTTATCTTTCACATAACTTCATAATTTTTGTACGTACTCCATGCATGAACCATGCCAGAAACAAACTTCTCATTACTCGAGGAAAAATCCTTTTTTCTATCTATCGGTCGCGCCATGGAGCAGAACCAAATTTTACAAGTTACAAGTTCAAAAGGAAAAGCCTGCCGTGTTCGCGTCGCACCCCCACACGGTTGGTCCGCCACGCCGCTCAACGGGGAATGCGTGCTGTGTTGCATTTTCACTTACAAGTGGGACCGAAGTTGAGCAAACCGACTATCGGCAAACCCCCACCTCGCCCACCGGGCGATGGGTGCCATCGGGAGGGAGAAGAGATGGCTGTAGCACGGACTCCAAGAAAATTGGTGTCGGATGGGACTCGTGTGGCTGGTGTGTGCCGTACTGCTAGACATGAATGCTAGTTATGGCCCATGCCACCCCACTATATCGAGGTGCTGGTTACGTAGAGCGAACACAATGTCGCGAAATTTCCTGGAGTCCATGCTCAGCCCTCCTCTCTCTCTCTCTTCTCAGCCAGCCAGCAGACGCGCGGAGCCCATCGTATTTTTGCTCACATGCCGACATGCGGTCCCACATGTCAGTGAATATGCAAGATGACCCACTGAACCTGCACATCTTTCACCTCGATGTGCTGGTGATGAAAAACAAATCCAATAAAGATCTTCGGTGGCCACTTTTGGAGTTACTCAAGAGTAAGATTTTATTTACAGTTTAACCCAAGATGCACATCACGTGGCTTCAACTAGCACTCCATTTTCTTGCATGACATGGCCTGGATGCTGGATGTCCCACGTGTCGGCAAAAGGAGGAAGAACTCGACCGAATCTTCTCCACATTTAGACCGGAGGAGTAGGAAACACAGCAGCCCTATGACTACATGATACTACGTACAAGCCCACCTCACGCAGTCACACTATCACCATATTTCTCGGCCTCCGTGCGACACCTAGCTCTAGTTGATCTAACTAGAACTAACTATTGTGCTAGCATACTCCACTATTAGGTTGGCTCTATGTGATGTGGCAAATTCATATAACCGGATGCTGGCTATACTACTATGGTACTCACACCCAAAAGAAGTGACTCGAAAACGATTCATAAATTGAGTTTATGACATGCATATGCAAATGTACCATTCATTACATACAACAAGTCATCAACACACAACGACAACGAGGATACATGTTGGATTACAGATTATTTCCAACAAAACATTCTAGTCAATACTGAAGTTTTTCTCACACAACAAATAACAAAGCGATGAAATGAACTTCAGCTCAACCAATCCTCGGCCTTGGAAACGCTTGCTTTGAACCATAACTGATTCTCTGGGAAGGGCCTGCTATTGTCAATCTCGAGACCAATGCAGGACTGATCATCCAGGCTGAAGCGGCCTATATCAGGACGCATATTGTGATAGCCAGGGTAGGGAACCATTGGAATGTCCGAGGTATAGATACAGTTGCTTCTCATAAATGGTAGTAACATTGTGTCAACAGCAGCTGGATCGCCTTTCACCATCATTGGATAGTTTTGTCCAAGGAAGAGCGAGTTTTCTCCAAGACTATCAATATTGAACCAGGGAGAATGTGTTGGTGCTAGCACACTAGTATCCATCCTGAATACCCTGCAACTGATGTTGGAATAGGTCCGGAGAGTGCGACCCTGGGAGACAACACCTGCTTCGTTAGTAACATCAGCAGTGCCCTGTATACATACAAGAAGAGGTGATCCATCGGAATAAGTTGCTAGGCGCCACTGAGTATATAGGTCCTGCTGGTCCTCATGCTCGTGATCATCACCATCGTCATCTCCTCCTTGGTTATAAATTTTTTCAAGTATAGGTGGTGGAATGTGATAACCCACAAGTATAGGGGGTCAGTTGTAGCCTCTTTTGATAAGTAAGAGTGTCAAACCCAACGAGGAGCTAAGGTAGAACAAATATTCCCTCAAGTTCTATCGACCACCGATACAACTCTACGCATGCTTTACGTTTGCTTTACCTTGAACAAGTATGAAACTAGAAGTACTTTGTAGGTGTTGTAGGCTAGGTTTGCAAGATAATAAAGAGCACGTAAATAAAATCTAGGGGCTGTTTACATAAAGACACAACTAAGTTAGTTTTATTAGAGAGCTTTTTGTCACGAGAAAGTTATTTGTCCCTAGGCAATCGTTAACTAGACCGGTAATCATTATTGCAGTTTCATATGAGGGGGAGGCATAAGCTAACATACTTTCTCTTCTTGGATCATATGCACTTATGATTGGAACTCTAGCAAGCATCCGCAACTACTAAAGATCATTAAGTTAAAACCCAAACATAGCATTAAAGTATCAAGTCCTCTTTATTCCCATACGCAAACAACCTACTTACTCGGGTCTGTGCTTCTGTCACTCACGCCACCCACCATAAGCAAATCATGAACATATTGCAAACCCTACAGCAGAGATCCCTCATGCTTGCGCGACACGGAAGCACCATAGGACCGCACCAATAATACAACATGCAACTCAAACCAATCATCATCATCAATCAACCCATAGGACAAAACGGATATACTCAAATATCATAGGATAGCCATACATCATTGGGAAATAATATATAGCGTTGAGCACCATGTTTAAGTAGAGATTACAGCGGGGAGGAGAGGTGTTACACCACTGCATAGACGGAGAGAGATTTGGTGATGACGGCGGCGGAGTTGTTGGTGTAGATTTGGTGAGAATGGCCTTGAACGAACCTGCCATGCTAGGCGAGGTGATGACGTCGCATCGATCAATGAGTTCCTCCACCACGTCATCTTTCAGATCGAGGCAAGAATAACGGGGTCATTTTCGGCCTGTTCCCCCCATGGAAAAGACGATCAAACAATGGAGAAGGAAGGGTGAAGGCAAATGGAGGAGGGAGGAAGAACGCGCGACAGCAGTTCCAAATCAAGAGGGAAAGGCGAAGCGGCGGTGGATGGTTGCCATGGTACACGAAGAGGCTAGTGGGGAGCGGACGGTTGCCATAGAGGTCACACACTGATGACAAGGCCGTCCTGTCAGACCTAGCGCCTGCGTGGGATGGCCTCCGTCCCCCACATCAGCGAAGCCACTTCGCACCCCCACACGGTTGGTCCGCCACGCCGCTAAGGAAACTCGTGCTGTCTTACATCTTCACTTAGGCCAACTCCAGCGCATGTAGCTCGGACGCGCGCTCGCCCAGCCCCCTTTCCCTCGACGCCCCCGAGCTACCCAACCACGGCTACCTATTTTGCGCACCCCACAGTCGGATTTGGAGTGGATCCGGTCGGGCTTGAGCTCGCTCGGCTGTGGGAGGCCGCGCCACACCATGGACTGGCCGGGCACCCAGCCGGAAGGCCCCGGCAAGGCCGCAAGGCCGCATGTAGGTACTGACTCCTCCTATAGCTACTCGGATCTACACCGTCGGCGGTCCTCCAGCAGATACATGAATGGCGATTGGCCGGGCTTGGTGCTGGCCCAAAAGCTCGTCGGCGCACCGTTGCCACTCATTACGTGCGATGAATGCCCAAAGAAGGTCTTATGCCGCGTGTGTACAATGCCCAAACATCCCGGATGGGTGTTCATCAAGTGCTCAACCGATGGGGTATGTGCTACTTTAGCTTCGGTTGTGCTCTCGGATTTGACTAGTTCTACTAACTTAAAATTTTATTGTGTAGAATGGATGCAAGTTTTGTTATTGGGAAGAAGAGTACATTGATATATTGATAGAGTGCAATTTAGTAGATGTTCGTGCACTTTTAGCTAGCATAGAGGCTAGAGATGAGACTAGTGCACTTTTTGATAGAATAGAGGCTAGACATGAGACTAGATGCGAGGAAGCAACGTCTACTTCTTTACACTCAAAGAAGAAAGAAGCACGCAAGATCGAGCCTCCGCAGATCAACAATGAATGCATCGAGAAGGCACTAATCCAACTTACAAGAGCAGTTATGGAAGTTGGATATCTTCTAAAATGTATTCTTGTGGTTCTTGTTTTCTTTGGTCTTGCTCTTCTAGTCAAAATTTGGTGATGTATTTCCATGTACCAAAAATCAATGTTGAAAAAAGATATGTGTTTGCAAAGAAAAATGTACGCGGACCGGATGCGGCTGGGATGCATCTGCGCTTTGGGCGCACGGCCACCGCATCCGAGAAATGGCCCGGACATGACCCCATTGCCCTGCCCAAACGGACAGAGTCCAGGCAAAACGGACGTCCATTTGGGGTCGTGCGCTGGAGTTGGCCTTACAAGTGGGACCGCAGTTGACGAAACCGACTATCGGCAAACCCCCACCTCACCTGCCGTGCGATGGCCGAGTTAGAGAAACGAGGAGGGAGAAGAGATAGTTGTAGCACGGACTCCAAGAAAGATGGTGTTAGATGGAAGTTGTGCTAGTGGCATGTGCCGTACTCCTGGACGTGAATGCTTGTTCTGGCCCATGCCACCCTACTATATATCGAGGTTTCGAGGTGCTGGTTACGTATAGCGAACACATTAACATATGGCCCACCTCACACTATGGCCAAATTTCCTGAAGTCTATGCTAGGCTAAAAAGTGTTGTTTGTGAGGGTGGATGGCTAGTCTCAAGTTTAAAACTTGTTGTATTACGTATACGTAGACGTAGAGATAGTGCAGCAGTTTTGAAAGTTTGAACCCAAACATCAGAGTGCAATTTCTATAGTTGATTGGACTCATCTGAGGACCTAGGATGATGGGATTCGCAGCTACAGTAGAAACACCCGGCCAACGTGCGAAGCATGTGAAGCTAGTACAACTAGTAGTAGTACTATTGTTGATTGGACTCATCCGATAACCTGTTGCAATGCACGTAGAATTATGTATTTGGGAATGTTTTTTTTGCCTCGTCGCAGCACCCACGCTGAGAAGCGACTCGAAAGTCATTCATAAATTTAGTAAGTTTATCACAGGCATATCATTTAGCATTACATACAACAGGCCATCAACCCACAACGACAACGAGGTTACATTATAAATACTAAAGGTTTTCTCACACAACAAATAACAAAGCGATGAAATAAACTTCAGGCCAACCAATCCTTGGCGTTGGAAACGCTTTCTTCGAACCAGAAGGGGGTCTCTAGGAAGGGCGAACTATTGTCAATCTCGAGACCAACGTAGGACTGATCATCCACGCTGAAGCGACCTATATCAGGACGCATATTGTGATGGCCAGGTACGGAACCATAGCAATGTCCGAGGTATAGATACAGTTGCTTCTCATAAATGGTAGTAACGTTGTGTCAACAGCAGCTAGATCACCTTTCACCATCATTGGATAGTTTTGTCCAAGGAAGAGCGAGTTTTCTCCAAGACTATCAATACTGAACCAGGGAGAAGGTGTTGGTGCTAGCACACTAGTATCCATCCCGAATACCCTGCAACGGATGTTGGAATAGGTCCGGAGAGTGTGACCATGGGAGACGACATCTACTTCATTAGTAACATCAGTAGTGCCCTGTATACATACAAGAAGAGGTCATCCATCGGAATAAGTTGCCAGGCACCACTGAGTATATAGGTCCTGCTCATCCTCATGCTCGTGATCATCACCATCGTCATCTCCCCCTTGGTTATAAATTTTTTCTAGTATAGGTGGTGGAATGTTCAAAGGACCTTGGAAACACAAGAAGGTTAATTAGTAAAGGGAAACTAGCTAACCCACATGCATGTGGATGAAACAATTATAATTACGACGGAAGACAAACATACTGAAACCATAAGGATTCCGCGCGAAAGCAGTGTCAGAATTGGTGGCAGCTAACACAAGACCCTCGTATTGAATTGCATCACAATACTCATCTGTGTACAGAAATTGATTTTTGAGCAATATCCATTGAGTCGAAGTATTAAGGACGGCAACAAGCTTGTCGAAGATAGCAACAACACAAGCATTGCTATAACCCCAAGAGTGAGTGGGAACTCGACAAATTGCTATCTTTCGTAGACGACAGTCACCATGATCGTATTCAAACGTACGTAGAATACTAGTGTGCTCAACCTCAAGGCAGTCTGACATTCACAAGTTCCCACTCGCAGTTGTACCCAATATAAACAACCGAATCTCCATTTGCGCCTGCCCAAGCCTTACCCTTAAGCGATGGCATATTAACATCACACGTATCATTATCAAGCGACATCAACTTGCACAAGGCGCGGCTTCCGTCGTCCCCACGCCAGTGAGCATGGTCACGGTGAAGAAGATAGGTGATATCAAACCGCTCCTGGACCCTTGGGTTGTTTGTAATGATGTTATTTGTTGAGTCGAGAATGGTCTTGAACAAACCTGCCATGCTAGCCGAGGTGATGACGTCGCACCGATCAATGAGTTCCTCCACCACGTCATCTTTCAGATCGGGGCAAGAATAACGGGGTCGTTTCCGGCTTGTTCCCTCCATGGAGAAGATGATCGAACAAGGGCAGAAGGAAGGGTGAAGGCAAATGAAGGGAGGAAGAGCGTGCCACAGCAGTTCCAAATCGAGAGGGAAAGGTGAAGAGGCGGTGGACGGTTGCCACGGTACAGGAAGAGGCGCCCCGGCCTACATAGACATCCGTTCGGAAATTGTACAAAAGGACTCGCCGTCGTCTCACTGACATGACATGTTGGAACGGGACCACATGTCAATGAAACATGGTGTGTCATTTCTCATGCAAAATGCGATCTGGCCGCGTTGGCCCGAGGTGCCGCATAATTTCTTGACTTTATTTTTTTAATGGCGTGACGTTCAGTTTTGAAGCACGACTAACTGGTACTGTATGCAGAGAAAATATGAACTATTCTACCACTACTCCACCTCTATTACTTGTACACTACTAGAGTATTAGTGGGAGTAGATAGTTAACTTGGCTATGATGGTTGTCAACGTGGAAGTTCAGTACTCTATATATGGATCAGACATGTTACTTTGCTCTGAATGTTGAACTTTCCATTTGAATGTATGGAATGGGCTGTTATTTTTTAAATGGGTTGTATTTGTCCACCACGGGTTTAGAGGCTGACTTGTGGGCCTACTAGGTTGACGCGTACACAATCAGGAGATGACTAGCAAAAGAGCCCGTGCGTTGCAATGGGAGAGAAAACATAACACACGCTTTTAACTCAACAACCATCACTCAAGACCACAATAGGTCCATCTTCTTTATTTTTGCGAGCCATCATATTTGTGTTGCCGCTTATCCTCCTTCTCACCCTCGCTGGCGATGGCCTCGGTGTTCACACAAAACAACAAAAAACATGTGTTGAATATGGTTAATCCTAAGGCGTCTCTCTCTCCCTCTCTCCTCCCTCTCCCTCTCTCTCTCTCTCTCGCTCGCTTTCTCTCACTCTCGCGGTGAGAAATCTGTTGTTTTCCCCTACGTCATTTTTCAGAGGTATGCATATGTAGTTATCGATGTTATTTTCCCTATATGGTTATAGTGGGTTGTTTATTTGCAATCTGGATCACCGCCGGTGCGAAAAAAAGGGATCTTGCGCTATAAATTATAAGTTTGCTTCCATAACAATATTTTAAAAATATTTAACAGGTAAAATTAACATCATATTTAGATTCGACACATTTTTCTAATAAAATTTCATATATAATATGTTAAAATCGAACTTACGGTTTAAAAGATACAGATAATTTAGAAAATCATTTGGTTTGACTCAAATATATTCCAAAATAATATTTAAAATACTTAACAGGTAAAAATAATCTCATATCCATATTCTACATATTTTTCTAATCAAATTTCATATATAACATTTTCAAATTGGAGTTACGATTTAAAAGATATGGATGATTTTAGAAAGCATTTGTTTGACTTAATTATGATCCGCGGATGAATTACCTAAAACATCAGAGGGTTTTCAAAAAATGTAAAATAACGGTTCGGGTGTGACTTAAATCCTGACGGCGGGTTGATTTCAAGAAAAGATAGGGACTTTTGTGTAAAATACGAAAATAACGATTCGTTTTAACTTAAAACAGGACCGCGGGTTGAATTCTCTGAAATAGAGGGACTTTTCTAAGAAATGCCATGACGGACGAAAGAAACTCAATTTGCTTTATTATTAGGTAAAGATTGTACGTGGAGAGGATGACAGCTGGGACCCACCAAAGTCATGGCAGCACGCAAGCAAGTGCCTCCTTATTTCAACCCAAAAAATGATTTTTCCTAATGGATTTCTGACATTGGGTCCCATGCCATTGTCAACGTAGTCAATAAATGAGAGAATTGCACGACGAGCGGCTGACACGAGGGACCCAGAAGCTCACCCAATTATTTTTGTTTTTGAGATGGAAGCAGGGTGTCAACTGGGCTGTGCGGGGCACTCTGGCCTGTCTAGCCAGCCTTTTCTTTTATGTTTACCACAAGACCAGCCCAGTAGTTTTTTTCTTTCTGAAAACGGCTAGCCCAGTTTTTTTGTTCTTTTGCATAATACCCAACTGAGGCCTACTTGCTCTATCAGCCCTGTTAGGCTGCAAATCTTTCAAGATGAGGAGAGCTTCACTCGGCTTGCCCAGAAAATGGGATATCGGTAATGAGAAATGGGATGTACATTTTTAAAACACATTAAACCGGCAATTAGTTTCAATTTTTTTCATTTCGAGATTTTAAATTCCATTAATTTTTATGCTTGGACAATTTGTTGGATTTTATATTGATATAAATTTATTTTTAAAATTAGTTTGAATGTGACTTGAAATTTCGGGATTAAAAACAGTTCGGACCGCACCGAAATATGCCAAATTTCGTATAATTTTTTAACCGTGGCCACAATATGGGTTGTAATGCTAACAAAAAGAATATGGGCTCCAAAAAACCTTAAGAATTAGCAAATGGGTTGTAAATTACTAGAAATAATGGCAGATGGGTTGTATGCTATTTTCCACAGATTTCAGGCTGACTTGTGCGCCAACTATAGGTTGACGCGTACACTTTCCTAAAAAAGGTTGATTGATGTCTACTACACAACCTTCTTCTTGTAGACGTTGTTGGGCCTCCAAGTGCAGAGGTTTGTAGGGCAGTAGCAAATTTCCCTCAAGTGGATGGCCTAAGGTTTATCAATCTGTGGGAGGCGTAGGATGAAGATGGTCTCGCTCAAACAACCCTGCAACCAAATAACAAAGAGTCTCTTGTGTCCCCAACACACCCAATACAATGGTAAATTGTATAGGTGCACTAGTTCCGCGAAGAGATGGTGATACAAGTGCAATATGGATGGTAGATATAGGTTTTTGTGATCTAATAATATAAAAACAGCAAGGTAACTAATGATAAAAGTGAGCGTAAATGGTATTGCAATGCTAGGAAACAAGGCCTAGGGTTCATACTTTCACTAGTGCAAGTTCTCTCAACAATAATAACATAATTGAATCATATAACTATCCCTCAACATGCAACAAAGAGTCACTCCAAAGTCACTAATAGCGGAGAACAAACAAAGAGATTATTGTAGGGTACGAAACCACTTCAAAGTTATTCTTTCTGATCAATCTATTCAAGAGTCCGTAGTAAAATAACACGAAGCTATTCTTTCCGTTCGATCTATCATAGAGTTCGTACTAGAATAACACCTTAAGACACAAATCAACCAAAACCCTAATGTCACCTACATAATCCAAGGTCACCTCAAGTATCCGCGGGTATGATTATACGATATGCATCACACAATCTCAGATTCATCTATTCAACCAACATAAAGAACTTCAAAGAGTGCCCCAAAGTTTCTACCGGCGAGTCAAGACGAAAATGTGTGCCAACCCCTATGCATAAGTTCACAATATTACAGAACCCGCAAGTTGACCACCAAAACATACATTAAGTAGATCACGTGAATATCCCATTGTCACCACAGATAAGCACATGCAAGACATACATCAAGTGTTCTCAAATCCTTAAAGACTCAATCCGATAAGATAACTTCAAAGGGAAAACTCAATCCATTACAAGAAAGTAGAGGGGGACAAACATCATAAGATCCAACTATAATAGCGAAGCTCGCGATACATCATGATCGTGCCAAATCTAGAACACGAGAGAGAGAGATCAAACACATAGCAACTGGTACATACCCTCAGCCCCGAGGGTGAACTACTCCCTCCTCGTCATGGAGAGCGCTGGGATGATGAAGATGGCCACCGGAGAGGGATTCCCCCTCCAGCAGGGTGCCGGAACGGGTCTAGGTTGGTTTTCGGTGGCTACAGAGGCTTGCGGCGGCAGAACTCCCGATCTAGGTTATGTTCTGGGGGTTTCTGTATATATAAGAGGTTTTGGCGTCGGGAACAAGTCAGGGGGGTCTCCGAGGCGGCCACGAGGTAGGGGGCGCGCCCAGGGGGTAGGGCGCGCCCCCACCCTCGTGGGTGCCTCGGGACTCTCCTGGCCCATCTCCGATGCTCCGTGGGCTTCTTCTGGTCCAAAAATAATCTCCGTCAAATTTCAGGTCAATTAGACTCCGTTTGGTTTTCCTTTTCTGCGATACTCAAAAACAAGGAAAAAACAGAAACTGGCACTGGGCTCTAGGTTAGTCCCAAAAATCATATAAAATAGTATATAAATGCATATAAAACATCCTAGATGGATAATATAATAGCATGGAACAATCAAAAATTATAGATACGTTGGAGACGTATCATTGATGCACACGCAATGTCGTGTCAACTTAGTCAACACACGGGAGCAGTGACTGTTGGATGTCCATCCAACGGCCACCGTGCTTCTTCAATCTCTGCTCTTCCTGCTCCAGCCGCTCAAACAAGCGCCGACGGGACTGCCTGCTCCCTCCTCCCATGGCCGGCAGTGCTACCGTGCAGGCCGCACCGCCCCACCCTACTCCCATCGCTGGCCTGACCATCCCTCTACTCACCCACACCTGCTGTTATTCTCCAGCGACGGCAGACGAACCAGTAAACCCTCGTACTCCCCTCCGCGTGGGAAACAACTGCCGAGTCTTCCCTGGCTCCATGTCATTCCCTTCCTAGGCCTCACCGTCGTCCACCGCTTTGGTGCTCTCGGCGCGGCGTGGTCAACGAACAACATCTATCTGAAGAGGATTGTACGTGAAGAGGCTGACAGCTGGGTCCACGGCCACACGCAAGGAAATGCCTCCTTATTAACCGCAAAATAATGATTCCTCCACCTGACAGCTGGGACCCACCGGAAGGGCCTCTGTATTTCGCGAAAAAAATGTTCCCCCGCTGACAGCTCAGACCTACCAGCTATATCTTCGCACACAAGGAAGTGCCTCCTTATTACGCACAAAAAAATGAATACTCCCCCTGCTAGCTGGGACCCACCATAGTGGGAGGCTGACTTGTGGGCCTACGAAGTTGACGCGGACGAAGGGCTTTGTCAACTTAGTCAATATGAATGATCCTAGCTCCAGTGACCGTACGATGTCCATCCAACGGCCGTAGTGCTTCTTCAACCTCTGGTCTTCTTGCTCCAGCCGCCCAAACTAGCGCCGGTCGTGCCGCCTGCTCCTGCCTCCCGTGGCCGGCTGTGCCACTGTGGAGGCCTGACCGCCCACCCTACTCCAACCTCTGGCCAGGCCATCCCTCTACTCACCCACACCCCCTGTTATTCTGCGGCGACGGCAGTCTCACACCGCAGCCGAACCAATCAACCCTCGTACTCCTCTCCGCGTGGGAATCCACTGCCGCGTCTTCCCCGGCTCCGCGTCATCCCCTTCCTAGGCCTCGCCGTCGTCCACCGCCTTGGTGCTCTCGGCACGGCATAGTCAATGTGGTCAAGGAACGACTTCCATCGGAAGAGTGCTGTACGTGGAGAGGCTGACAGCTGGGTCCACGGCGCAAGGAAGTATAACCTTATTACGTGTAAAATAATTATTACTCCACCTGACAGCAGGGACCCAACGGACGGGCCACCTTATTTCACGAAAAAAATGTTTCCCACTGACTGCTGGGATCCACCAGCTACATGTTCGCACGCAAGGAAGTGCGTCCATATTACGGGCAAAAATATGATTCTCCCCCTGACAGCTGGGACCCACCAACTATATCTTCGCACGCAAGGAAGTGCCTTCTTATCCTCCCTGACAGTCGGGACCCACCTGGTCGAAGCGTACGTAGCATTGTCATTCTGGTCGCAAACGTGTACGTACATACGATTGGTCTGTGTGCAGGCTACAACGATGAACCGTGGCCGAGTAAGGAAGGGCACATGTCGTAGTAGCGCGCACGTAGCATGTCACGCAGTCCTGTCAATATCGTGTATGCGTACGTACAGCCAGGGTGCAAGAAAGTAAATATGGCCACGTACGTACATACGGGCGGGGTCTTGAACGCCTACTCGCGCATACGTACAGCTAGGGCTCGTGTACATGGAGAGGCAGCGACGGCGTCATGTTCATCGGCAGCCAACCGACTGGGTCAGAACGGAGAAATTGTGTCGTCATGTTCATCGGGAGGCAACGAAATGCGTCGTGTTCATCGGAGCCAATCGGCTTGGACGGAACAGCCGAAACGAGGCCTGGCGTACCATAGAACGGAGGAAAAGGCCTTGTGTTCGACCGCCTACGGTCGAAACGGATCCTGTTCACCGGGAGAGGTCTGGCGTACCCCAAACGGAGGAAACGGACTTGTGTTCAAGTGCCTACGATCGAAACGGGTCCTGTTGATCGGGAGGGGTGTGGCGTACCGCAAAACGGAGGAAACGGACTTCTCTTTGACCTCCTACGGTCGAAACGGGGGTCCTGTTCATCGGGAGGGTTGTGGCGTACCGCAAAACGGGACTCCACGGGCTACTGTTCATCCACCATCTACTGCCTCGCTCCAGCCTCCACGGGTTACTGTTCATCCACCGTCGACCTCCTCCAGCCTCCACCTGCGACTGTTCATCCACGACGTCTCCCTCCTGCCTCCACCAGCTACTGTTCATCCACAGGCTCCTGTTCATCCAGCCTACACCGCTCCTCCACCGGCTACTCTTCAACCAGCCCTCTCCATGGGGTCCTGTTCAACCACCCCTCACGGGCTACTGTTCATCCAGCCCTCCACGGGGTCCTGTTCATCCACCCCCAACCGGCTCGATCGGGGTCCTGTTCATCCAGCGGCGACGGCCTCTACTACCACGGGGTCCTGTTCATCCAACCCCCCCAACAACGCTCACTGTTCATCAAGAGGCAGCAGGTTCGATCGGCTTCGGTTAGCAGCAGTAGCGAAGGAATCGCTCGATCGGGTTCAGTTAACAGCCAGGGATCGATCGATCGCTCGGGTTCAGTAACGCGTAGCTACAGTGCAATCGCTCGGGTTCAGTAGGCGAACGTCTCGCTCGGGTTCAGTTAGAGCCCAGCGCCTCGCACCCACGCGCGTACGTGTACGAGAGAAACGTGCATCGCTCGGCCCCGACCACCCACCGTAACCGGCAACTCCCCAATATTTTCCTCGCCATCGCTTCTACCACGGTTTTTTCCGTCATGGACGGCCCAAAGAATGTCATGCAGCTGCATCTCCAGCCCACCCAGGACGAAAATCCCATTTTCTGTCATGATTTTTTGTCATAGAAGTAGGAGCCCACCACATCTATGATGATACCGGGTTTTGTCACAATTATCGTCATAGAAGTGTCATATGCATGACAGAAAAAAAATCGTTCGGCCCAAAATGTCATGGATGTGTCTTTTTTGTAGTGAAGGGGGGGGGGGGGGGGTTCCACCCCTTGTGGCGCCGCCTCTCCCCTCCCTTTAACCTATATATACTTGAGGACTTTGGCCCTTTGGAGACACGAGTTTTGGAGCCTCCTCTAGTTCATCTAGTTCTAATTCTAGTTGATCCTATTTGATCTAATTAGTGCTAGACCTAGTTCCTCTAATACTCATAATAAGAAGCCCGGTGTGGTTCTAATCTCCTTCCTCTAATTCTCCGGTGATGATTAGCTCTTCACGGCGAAGCACTGCCAGATCGTGAAGACCGTAAGCTTGCAACCAAGTAGAGAGGTCTTGTTTTCAATCTTCTGTTCGACGGATCGTTCATCTACGGTACGAGGGACTCCAAGTACGATATACACCGACTCATCTACTTCCGCTGCACTCCAAAGTCGGTAATGCTCGTTGATCCAAACCTTATATGCATCTTCATATTATTCCTGGGGGATCGTCGGATGATTTTTTTTGTTTTCTACTACGTTTCCCAACAAAACTAACCTTACTTAGGGGTAAGATATGGTTAAGTGTTGAGGTTGCAGCAAGCAGTTGTGCAACTAGTTGATCAAGAAGTGCTCCTGAACACCTGCCTATGAGTCATTCATAATCCCACGGTGTCCTTTACTTGCTTGCAGTCCAACAAGAAGAGACAATCATGGTTACAAACATGGTTAAGCAAGTTTTAGTTATTAGTCGACGTTGTTCTACGCCTAGCATTATAAATTTCCCGGTCGCCCATAACCTCGGGCACAACTTTTTGAAAGATTTTAACTGTGGGGTGCTTCCAACTGTCCATTATAAGTTCCGCATTCATACTCGTTCCTCCAAGTTCAGGACCGTTAGAGCCTAGATTCGTTCTGGGAGTTCGGAGTAACAAGTCCTCTACCTAATGTCCGCCTACTTCACTCGCCTTCGTCCCCAAAGTCTGCCGCATAACCATGCCCCTCAACACCCCCGCAATTGCGCCCCTCACCGCTGCCCCCGGCTCCCTCAACCAGTTGAGCCACATGTGCTCCCTTTCTTCGCTCATGACACACGCTAGCCAGCTGGACGCTGGCACCCATAGCCATGGTGTTCACTGGCTTGTGCGGCGACCGCCACCGTTGGATGCAAGAGAGATGGAGAGGGGTGAGATATGCAACATCGGGGCAAGGTGAGACAATGTGCACCGCTTCGTCCGAGGCTTGCCCTTATCCGCCAGCTTTTCGCTACTCCTTTCAACCCCTTTTTGAGTGAATATTCTTCGAATCAAGCTATCCCCAGTCATCCAAAATCATTAACCAAACACATGGCAACCACTTTAAAAGTGGCTATCCTTAGTCTCAAGGGATAACCCTCAAATCAAGCACGTCCGGATCCATTTGGCCCACTTTTGATATCCTGATTTGATGATTACGGCTGGATGGGCGACCTATGTTGTGTGCGAACACGTTCATATGAGTTTGTGGATATTCGACGTGTCCTATTGATGCAAGGTGTTGAAGTTATCCTTATATTGGGGGGCTAGATGCGCACAAGATGGACGCAAATCGCTGTTCGGCAGCAGGGTCGGCAACTGCGAACACTGGATTGGCAGTTTATGTGGTGGGGGTGACATTTTACAAAACTGTCATGATAGTTTGTTTAATTTAAGGGGATTTTTTACTGCCACCATTCGATCCAAATCAGATGGCTCTGGGTACTGGAATCTCACCCCAGCTCGCCAATAGCTTTTCCGCAAAAGATAGATTTTTTTTTTTTGACGGGCGCAAAAGATAGATTAAGGCGAGAAGCGACCAAACCGGAAAGTTTTTTATTATTATTATTTTGAAGAATCGGAACCGGAATAGTTTAGAGGGGAAAACGGACTTATATCTCCGCCAAAGAGGCGTTCTCGGTCCCGGTGTTGTATGCTGGCTATGAGGTGCGCCGCGTCTAGAATTCTCGATCTACTCGGCCGGGCTGAGCCTGAGAGACTATATAATGAGCACTCGCCCCTTTGAACCCTATCTGGAAAACCCTAGGTTTTACCTTTGCCTTCACCTTCCCCTAAAAAAAAAAAAGCGGCGGCGGCGGCGGTGTGGAGAAGAAAGGACGGACGGTGAGATGGCGACCGCAGGGATTTCCGAGGCAAGCAGTGGCGAGTATTCGTGCTTAAGAGAGGAGCTCTATGAGGCTGCAATCTTCGTGCTTGAGAGTATACGCCGGATCCATGCAGGGGAGAACTCGGCGGATCACGATAATCTCTTGGACTTGAAATCGGATATGCTCCAGTTGTTGGAAAAGATCACCCGTCTTGCCGATTCTGAGACTCGGAAGATGGAAGGGTCTGAAGCAAAGGGCATAATCCGGCCAGCGAGAGCCGGCGACGAGGGCAAATTGGTGCTGATGCACAGCAATATTGGCGGCGGTGGCAGCTTCAAATATGGTGTACTCGCGGGGCAGTTCGATGACCTGTGGGACGACATGCGCCAGCTAGCGTCAACAGAATCGAAATTTCTAGCGATATGCATGTTTTCCTGTGAGTCCTTCGTACGCTGCTGCTCCACATTGAAGTTCATCTCTGCAGTTATCAACAGGCTTGGTGATTGGGTCCCAGAATTGTCAGTGGCAATGAAATCTATAAAGGAAGATGTCCCCAAAGAGGCGGTGGATGTGGATGAAGATGGGGATGTGGATGAGGATGGAGATGTGGACGAGTATGAGGAGGAGAAGAAGGCCGAGGAGTATTATTTCGCTGCCCATCGTAGACGCTGGGAAAATATATACAGCAAGGGTCGCAGCTTTGAAGATCCAAGTGAGTAAACATGCATGTGTGCTAGCGATACTTCAGTTAGTTTGCTCTTCTTTTTCTACCTAGTACAAGTAAGGTACAAGTGCATTGCGTAGGAATTATATATAGGCAAAATTGTATGTATTAATGTTGTATGTGGGAACTTGTTAAGGTTCGTTAAGGTTTTAAGTTTTTAACTGTTTAACATCTAAAAAATATGGAACAAATACTGGAACATCATTCCAATGATATCCAGCACAAGGATTGGGAAAATAAGACTCTTTGCTTCCTCTTCGGTAAAAAAAGAACATTTCAGCTTGCTGCAACATGTATAGGAACTCAACCATTTGTTTATTTTGTGCAGGGCACATAAAATCGTATTTTTCCATTGTTATAGTATTTTTTCCTTCTACAATGTCGATACCTTAAATGAGTTCCATGGTAACTATTGATAGAAAATTCTCTCTTTATATATGTGTGTGTGTGCATGACGTAGATGTAGATTTAATTCTCGTAGTTCATTTGCATGTGGTATAATAATACACGAAACTCATATGAAACTAGGTAACACCCAACATGTTGCTGCGAGAATTTATAGCAATGAAATTATTGAAAATAAAATTAGAATATTTTGAAAATAAGTCTCGCCATATGAATGGTAGAAAACTTAGGTAAATGGAGGGTGCATATGAGAATAATACTGGGTCGCATTCTCGTCATATGAACGGTAGATAACATAGAGGTTAATGGAGGGTCGATGCATGTTTCCCTTGTGACATTCCAATTCAATTATTTGTTGCTGAAAAATAGAAAATAGAAAATGTTGATGTAGAGTAAAATATTGATGCCTGCTAGCGATACTTAAATTAGTTTTCTTTTCTTCTTGTACTTGCTGCATATCTCAAGCAAGCTAATCCGTCCTGTAAGTGTAGCGATTTACTTGTTATGTTACCATATTGATTTATCTTTGTTCTTGTTGATTTAGCAAACTTGAATGGACCGTAAAATTAATTTGTGAGCTCTTAAGTTAGTTCACGTTAGATTTCTAATACATACTTGGTTGCGTGCAGCAATATTCAGCTCCATGCACTTCACCCACTACATGCCAGGCCACTCTGGCCAAACTCCAATGGGTGCTAGATTCTTGAGTACCATGCAGATCTACTCCATCAATGTCACAGAAACCGAAGGCTTCGCCCTCGAGTGGCCTCTGGAGGTATACGGCGTGGTCGCTGCCCGAGACATGGTGGACTACCGTCGCAACCTTCTCTTCCTTCGCACTAGGGATGACTGCCAAATCCTTACGAAAGAGGTACGCAATGGTACTTTCCTTTTCTTCTATTTCTTACTGCCTGCAGCCTTGTTGACAAGCTAATAATACTTGCAGAATCCCTTTTTGCACTTGACTGGCCCGTCTCGTGCAATTATGTCTGGGGACACTGTTACAATTGAAGCTGATCTAAAGCTAAAGGGCACAGTAAGGTCCAAAGATAGAAGTACTGATCAGTAAAGCCTTCCCTTCTCATGGTGATAATTATGGTGATCGTCGTGATACACTTCTCCTTAAGGGCCTTTGCACAATAGAGTTACAGTGTCAGCATCTTGAACAATCAGTCCAAGCCACTATCCTCAGTGTCAGTGTAGTACATGGCTCATTGCCTTGTGAAAATGGCATTGTTTGTTATGCACTTCTTGAGGACAAAACTGAAGGCATTTTGTTGCTTGATTCACAAGCTGGAAAAATGCCCATTGATGAAGAGGGTAATCTAGAGCTGTCAAGGCAAGTTGTTTCTGTAAAATCAATGGGAAGGCTTACCATTTTTATAAAGGCCTTGTCAGCATGTGGAGAAATCAGTGGAAGTGTTACCTTCATACCCAAATCCAGCAACGTGAGTCAAGAAAGCTGTTCCATTGGTGGATGTGAAGTGGAGATAACTGTTGCTTGGTCCCTTCTTGTTGAAAGCCAGCATGTTATAGAGCTGAAGGGATCTGCAGACCCTTACGAACATGAATTAAATCCATGTACTCCTCGGATGAAACTCGAGGAAGACGCTTTTTGAAGATGGGTTAGTGTTGAGGATATGGACCTTAGAGTCACCCGCCAGGAGGGGCCGGGTTACTCGTACGGTCGTTGCCAGAAGCCCGGAGCCAAGTTTCAAGACGATGGGCCAGAGGTGGGCTGAGACCCGGATATGGCTTAAGGCCCGTAGTTACAATCATTATTATAGTAGAACTTGTAGCGTAAGGCAAGTATAGTTTAGAGTCCGAGCCGAACACTCTTATGAGCCGGCCGGGACTCTAAGGGCTGCTGGGCGTGTTCCTCCCTATATAAATGGACGACCCGGCAGCGGTTGAAGGGCGAGAACAAGATCATCGAGAGCCGGGCATAGCTGTTTAGCTCCCTGGTTATCGTAACCCTAATCAATATCACCCCAAACTGGACGTAGGCTTGTACCTTCACCGTAAGGGGCCGAACCAGTATAAACCCTCGTGTTCCTTGTCCCGCATAACCCCTTCAAGCTTCCTATTTGCGATGGCTCCACGACCAAGTCCTAGCTCGAGGACATCTGCCGTGACAATTCCACGACAGTTGGCGCCCACCGTGGGGCCAGCGCACGGTGGATTTGAGTTCTTGAAGGGCAGCTTCGAAGGGCTCAAGGGATACGCTGTGGGCCAGATGACCAAGAGTCGTCGCGGCAAGCTCTACATCGACGATGCGGACTGGGGCCCCGACGCCGGCTCAATTGAGTACGGGTACCGGGTCCCCTTTGGCGGAATTCATGTCTTCATTAGCAAGATTGGTGAGCCGGGCCCCGAGCCGGATCTCTGCGCCGATCTCATCGAAACAGCTCAGCGTGCACGACCCGCCCGGGCCCGGCCTACCTTAAGGCGCGCTTTTGTGGGATGCATCCATGGAGGGCCCTCTGTTCCATCCGGGTCTGGTGATGAGGCGGCCGCCGGCTCCGACGGCGAATCGGCCACTTATGAATCAAACTCGTTGTACCAACTTCAAGATGGCAGGCTCATGGGTTGTTCCAATGGCGACAGTATTCCGGACCTTTTTGAGCCGCCAAGTCAGGTTGGAGTTTTTATGGCTGGTGCGCAGCCTGTTCAGAACCCCGCTACCGGAGCGGGAAACCCGGTGCCTTCCCCGGCTCAGGTGCTGATGGATCTCACGGACAAGATGACGACCCTGTTAACCGCCACGGTTGACCCGGCGGATCAAGCTCAGCATGATGCGGAGGTGGCACAGTTAAAATTAGATCTGATAAAAGCTAAAGAGGATCTTGCAGCGGAAGGGATCAGGCTGGCTGCGGAGCGGGCGGCTCTCGATGCCCGGACTCAGCTGATTCAGGCGCAGTCCTTCCATCTCACGATGGATCAGAACGCGGCCAATGAGGTCATGAGAAGGAGGCATCAGAAGGCCCAGTCTCGACTCCCACCGGTTTATGATCCACGCAATCTCTTCAACACGCCGGGTGCAGGATCTAGTAACCCGCCAGGGGTCATTGCGCCCGGTTCTAGACCCCTTATTCAGCCACGAGTGATGGGGCCTCCCCAGGTGCCCCCTGCCCCGCCTCAGTATGTGCCAATACCCCCGGGTCATTATGATAACCCGCTGGAGAACATGGTGGCTGCGGCAGCACGACTGGCGGCTCTCCCTGTTGACAGCGACTCTCCGGCGGCCATCGAAACCCGCCGGGACAGGGAACTCCTGCAGACGGCTCTGGCACAGCAAGAGGCGTACTCCTACAGCCGGGACAGGATCCACTCGACCCCTCGTCCAGGCTAGAGCCCGAGTTACAGCCGGCACATGGTCTCAGCTACCGGCTCAAGTAATGTCCGACGCCATGACCCGCCCCCTGGCCATGCCCCGGCTCATAATGGAGCCTTTTACGCAGCAGACCAAGCGCGGCAAGAGGCGGAGCAGGTGCCTCAATTAACGGCTTACCAGACCCCCCCGGCTTATCCGACGACTTCCGTTGATGTGGGTATCCCTACCAGGACCGGGGGTGTCCCTTGTTTGGTGCCAGCTATCCGTAATGAACGTCTACCTAAGGACTTCAAGGGCCCTAGGAAGGTGCCTAACTATACAACTGACTTACAGCCTGCGGCCTGGATTGAGAGCTATGAGATGGCTATGGAATTGCTAGAGGTCAGTGAGGCAGCCATGGCCAAATATTTCACCATGATGTTAGATGGAACTGCCCGCACGTGGTTGAAAGGGCTGCCACCGAACTCCATTGGGTCTTGGGCTGAGCTGAAAGCCCGTTTCATTCAAAACTTCAAAGATACCTGTAGGCAGTCTATGTCAATTGTGGATTTGACTAATTGTAAGCAGCAGGAGGGTGAATCCACGACCCATTGGGTTCGCCGGGTCAAGAAGATCATACATTCATCGGATAAGATGGATGCCGGCTCTGCAGTCTTAATGTTGGAACAAAACTGTCGCTTTGTGCCCCTAAAGATGAAACTTGGGCGGCTTAAACGTGACTGCACTGATATGGGTACACTAATGGAGGCTCTTGTCAAGTACGCCGATTCCGATGGTACCAAGGATCCCCCTTCAGATGATGAAAGGACAGGGAAGGGAAAGAAGAACGGAAATGGCAAGGGTCCTCAGTTTAACCCGGGGAACCAAGGAGGAGGCAAGCGCAAGGCCGATGGTAGCCTAGAGTTCGTAGCCAATGCCAACTCCCAAGGTAACAACCAGCGACGCAAGGGGAGGCCCCCTCCCCGAGGCGGCGGGTCAGGACCTTCTCTGGAACAGCTGTTGAATGAACCTTGTCCGAGACACGGCTCTAGGGAGAAACCAGCGACTCATCTGTGGAAGGATTGTGCAACCATGAAGGCCTTTAAAAACTACAATGGCCCAGGGGGCGGCTCAGGTGCCGGCGGCTCAGGCGCCGACGGCTTTCATGGCCCGGGGGGCGGCTCAAATTCTGGCCCTCAGGGCAGTCAAGGGGGCTTTAATCAAGAGTCTGGCCAGGGTCATCAACAGCAGCAGGGGGGTTATCAGACCAATCCAAAGCAGCTTAGCGGTGGACAGTATCATGTGTTCACCACTAGTTTGTGCAAACGAGATCAGAAGCTTCACAAGAGGGCTGTGAATGCTGTTGAGCCGGCAGTTCCGCGCTACCTGCGGTGGTCTGAGCAGCCTATAGTGTGGAGTAGGGAGGATCACCCTCCCCGGGTGGATAACCCGGGCCACTTGGCCTTAGTGGTGGCTCCTCAGGTGGGAGGCTATAAGTTCACAAAGGTACTCATGGATGGAGGCAGCAGCATCAATATCCTCTATTATGAGACTTTTCGCCGTATGGGATTGGTTGACAAGAACCTCAGCCAGTCAAACACTATCTTCCATGGTGTGGTACCTGGTAAGTCGGCTTATCCAGTCGGCAAGATCGAATTGGAAGTGGCTTTTGGTGATGAGAACAACTACAGGGTGGAGAAGTTGACCTTTGAGGTGGTCAAGATAAGAAGTCCATACCATGCTATATTTGGACGGCCGGCTTACGCTAAGTTCATGGCACGGCCGTGTTATGTGTACTTGCAGCTCAAGATGCCGGGTCACAATGGGACCATTATGGTTCATGGCAGCCGGAAAGTGGCTCTAGAGTGTGAGGAAGGTGATGCAGCTTATGCAGAGTCTGTTTGTGCTACAGAGGAGTTAAAGTTTTACAAAGACAATGTAGACCCAACAGACATGACCTCTCTGAAGAAGCCGACTACGGAGACTGAGCCGACGATGAAATTTAAGTCGGCTGATGAAACTGAGCTTGTTGATTTTGTTCCAGGAGATTCATCTCAGCAGTTTAGCATCAGTGCCAATCTGGATCCAAAATAGGAAAGCGCGCTCATCGAGTTCATCCGTGAGAATAGGGACATCTTCGCGTGGAAACCTTCTGACATGCCAGGTGTACCTAGAGAACTCGCTGAGCACACTCTCAATGTTGATCCAAAATTTAAGCCGGTCAGACAGTTCCTTCGGCGGTTTAATGAAGAGAGGCGAAGAGCTATTGGTGAAGAAGTGGCCCGGCTCTTGGCGGCCGGGTTTATCGTTGAAGTCTTTCACCCAGAGTGGTTAGCTAACCCGGTGCTCGTGCTCAAGAAGAACGGCACCTGGCGGATGTGTGTGGACTACACGGACTTGAACAAGGCATGTCCGGCTGATCCTTTTGCCCTCCCCCGTATTGATCAAATCATTGATGCTACGGCAGGTTGCGCACGCTTAAGTTTCTTGGATGCTTATTCCGGGTATCATCAGATTAAGATGGCAGTTAAGGACCAGGAGAAGACGGCGTTCATCACTCCCTTTGGGGCCTTCTGCTATGTGTCTATGCCCTTTGGACTCAAGTGTGCACAGGCGACTTACCAGCGTTGTGTACAGAATTGTCTTCATAAACAAATCGGGCGCAATGTTCACGCTTACGTGGACGATATTGTGGTTAAATCCATCAAGGAGGAAACCCTGATAGATGACTTAAGGGAAACCTTTGATAATCTCCGGGTCTATAAGATGATGCTTAACCGGGCCAAGTGTGTTTTTGGTGTTCCTGCAGGCAAACTATTGGGCTTCTTGGTTTCTGACAGAGGCATTGAGGCTAACCCGGAGAAGATCAAGGCCATCACCTCCTTAGCTAAGCCGGCGTGTATAAATGACGTTCAGCGTTTGGCGGGTCGCATCGCTGCTTTAAGCCGGTTTATAAGCCGTCTGGGTGAGAAGGCTATGCCCTTATATCAGTTGATGAAGAAAACTGATGACTTTGTCTGGAATGATGCAGCTAATACCGCTTTTGAGGATTTAAAAAAAGCAGCTGGCAGAGCCCCCAATCCTTGCTGCTCCGGTTGATAAGGAGCCCTTGCTACTGTATGTGGCGGCGAACGCACGAGCCGTTAGCGTGGCTATTGTGGTGGAGCGCAAGGAGGCAGGTAAGGAGCATCCGGTTCAGCGGCCGGTTTACTACGTCAGCGAAGTGCTCATTGAGTCCAAGCAGCAGTACCCGCATTGGCAGAAGCTCGTATATGGTGTGTTCATGGCGAGCCGGAAGCTCAAGCATTATTTTCAAGGTCATCCCATCACTGTGGTCAGTTCTGCCCCTCTTGGTGATATTAGCCAAAACAGAGAGGCCACAGGGAGAATTGCTAAGTGGGCTATAGAACTTGGACCTCATGGCCTCAAATATGTGCCACGCACCGCTGTTAAATCTCAGGCCTTGGTGGATTTCATCAATGATTGGACAGAGTCACAAGTACCCGAAAAAAAGCCGGATAACACATATTGGACCATTCACTTTGATGGGTCCAGGCAGTTGGAGGGCTCGGGGGCTGGCATTGTATTGGCTTCCCCTAAGGGTGACAAGTTCCATTATGTGCTACAGTTGATGTTTCCTTGCACTAACAATGCGGCTGAATACGAGGCTTTGCTCCACGGTCTTCGGGTGGCTAAGGAGATGAGCTTAAGCCGGGTAAGGTGCTTTGGTGACTCAGACTTGGTGGCTCAACAAGTATCAGGCACCTGGGATTCTAAGGATCCTCTCATGGCGGCTTATCGCCGCGAGGTTGATGCCATTGCTGGGCATTTTCAGGGATACCAAGTGGAGCACATTGATCGCAGGAAGAACGAGGCGGCTGATGCTATAAGCCGGCTAGGCTCTCAGCGAAAGCCGGTGCCGCCTAACACTTTCCTGGATGTCCTGTATAATCCCTTGGTTAAGTTGCCTACAGAGGAGGACTTGGCTATCCCTGACCCGGAGGCACGATTGGTGGCGGCTCTTCATGTCATACCAGACTGGACAATGCCATATCTGGCTTATATAACCCGGGGGGAGTTGCCTGAGGATGAAACTTTGGCCAGGCAAATAACCCGGCGGGCTAAGTCAATGATCGTCATCGATGGCGAGTTACATCATTGCAGTGTTTCAGGGGCATTTCAACGTTGTATCTCCCCTAAGGAAGGCCAAGAGATCTTGCGTGAGATCCATGAAGGGGATTGTGGCCATCATGCCGGCTCAAAATCCCTTGTGGCCAAGGCTTTCCGTCATGGTTTTTATTGGCTGACGGCTCATGCTGATGCAGAGGACTTGGTTAGTAAATGTGATGGTTGCCAAAGGTTCTCACGACGGGCTCATGTGCCGGCTCAGGAGTTGAGGATGATCCCAATCACTTGGCCCTTTGCGGTCTGGGGGCTTGATATGGTTGGGCCTTTTAAACAGTCCAAGGATAAGAAGACCCACCTCTTGGTGGCAGTTGACAAATTCACAAAGTGGGTGGAAGCTGAGCCAGTTAGCAAGTGCGATGTAGCCACGACGGTTCAATTTATGAAAAAGGTGATTTTCCGTTTTGGTTTTCCGCACAACATTATAACTGACAATGGCACCAATCTCTCCAAAGGCGCCATGGAAGAATTTTGTCAACGAGAGCATATCCAACTTGATGTTTCTTCAGTGGCTCATCCTCAATCCAATGGTCAGGCTGAGAGAGCTAACCAGGAAATTCTGAAGGGTATCAAGCCCCGGCTTTTGGTCCCTTTGCAACGGACGCCGGGTTGTTGGGTGGAGGAGTTGCCTTCCGTCTTATGGAGCATCAACACTACTCCTAACAGGTCTACAGGCTTCACGCCTTTCTTCATGGTTTATGGAGCAGAAGCAGTCCTACCCAGCGACATCCGTCACGATTCACCTCGCGTGGCGGCTTATGTTGAGACGGATAATGAACAGGCGCGCCAAGATGCTCTGGACATGTTGGACGAACAGCGTGATGTGGCAGCAGCCCGTTCAGCGATTTACCAACAAGACCTGCGCCGTTATCATAGCCGCCGGGTCAAATCCCGGGTCTTCCAGGAAGGCGACCTTGTGCTCCGACTCATCCAGGATCAAACAGATGCACATAAATTATCCCCACCTTGGGAAGGGCCCTTTGTGGTCAGCAAGAACTTGCACAACGGATCATATTACCTCATTGACATTCGGGAGCACAAAGATTCACGTAAGTCGGAGGAAGAGACCCGTCGGCCGTGGAACATAGCTCAGCTTTGGCCTTACTACACTTGAGCTACCGGCTCTCGTGGTGTACATATTTATTTCAGCCATGTATATATTATGATAAGCAATAAAGCAGGACCTCTGTCCTTTTTTCTCCTCCAAAGATGCGTGTGTTGTTTTTATTACATGCTAACTTAAAGGAGGATCCGACTTATGATCGTATTCGAATCTAGCCGTAAGCAGTAAAGTCACTTGGGGGCTTCCTGTTCAAACATGGGTCGTATTCGAACCAAAGAGAACATAGCTATCGATACCCATTTGATTGGCAAAGTGCCGAGCTCATTGGGAGGTTGCCTTTGGTCATATTTGAATCATAGTTTAACCCCTCTAAGAACCGACGTGGATCGTATTCGAATCAGCGTCGTTAAACAATTTTAAGAATCACTTGGGGGCTTCCTGTTCAAACATGGGTCGTATTCGAACCAAAGAGAACATAGCTGCCGGTACCCTCTTGATTGGCATCGCCACACCCACTGGGGGCTATATGATCGTATCCGAATCTTGGCTTAACCCCTTTGGGCCGGTTTTCTGGTCGTATTCGAACCGGAAGCCCCTGAGTTCTCCTGCCTTATCACAAGTTTACTCTGCTTACGATAAGGTGTGCACGGCCGGGTCTCACTTACCGGCTTAACTTTGATTTATAGTGTTGGTTGAACATCATGGGTGTTATCACGACAAGTAAATCGGGGTTAAGGTATCAACCTTACTACCCGGGTTATTTAAACCGGAAGTATACTTACAGGCTGTTAAGTGTGATTGTTACGGCTATGTTCAGAGTATAATTAAGGACTAGTTTTTTTTTATTCATATTCCGGGTTATCTATCTCAAACACCTGATTCTCCAGGCGGTAAGCCGCCTCGAGACTTGTGATTTGCCTTTCTATGCAGATACTTAAAGGCACCTTTTGAGGTTGAGAAAAACAAAGGGAGGATTATGACCCGGAGAAACATCAAGGAGACAAATTCAAAGGGTTTTCGCATTCAAAACGTGCACGATGGCACGACAGAGATAAATTGTTGCACCTACTCTATTACAATAACTCTTCAAGTCTAAGAGGTGGAACAATGTTTGGTAACCCGCCAGCTAAACTATGATGCCTGTTGGGTTGAAGTCCCCGGCTCATTCCTGTCTTCTCCTCCGGCTGATCCTAAGACCTCGAAGGTGGATGATTTCCAGTCGATGCCGCTGAGAGCTTCGAACTGGGCTTCTTCGTCAATTAGCCCGGCCTGGTCAATCTCCGGGGCGAAGGTGTGCTGACGAGCCGGGGGAATCAGATTGAGAGCTTCATAGAGAGGGGTTGGAATCCTCTGATTCTCCGCATCGTAACCCGGCTGGTACTTGGTTAAGTCGGTGTCGTTCCCGATGATGGTGGCCACCGGGCGTACAGCCTTCACACACGCCGCGAAGTCCCTCTGGTCGAAGGCTGAGCCGTCTTCCTTCAGGCTTGGGTAACCCAGGGCGATGTCTGCCGGGTCTAGCTCCGGCAGGAATGCTTTGGCCCGGCTCAGCGCGACGATTGCTCCGGCTCTCGCGGAGGCTCGTCGTAGCTCCTGGATCCGCTATGGCAGAACAGCGAGCCGGCGCAGGACTTCGGCCAGATGAGTTGGCACCTCGTTGGATAGGGCCACCACAGCTAAGGCACGCTGTGACCCGGTGTAGAGCTGTTCCACCAGGGTGTACACGGCCTTTAACTTGGTGACCACGCTCTGATTGAGGTTGGCACTCCTGGGACCTGTTTAACAAGATCAGATAAGCCGGTGACAAGGATGAATCATGATACATACAGACTTGATGAAAGCCGGTGAGGCGACTTACCGAAGATAGCAGCCACCATTTGGGAAACCTGGCGCTTTAGGCCGGAGAGCTCGACGGTCTTCTCAGCGAGAGCCTTCTCCGCCTGTTCCGCCCGGGTCACCAGTGCGGCCTTCTCTTCGACCCAGGCTTTCCTCTCAGCGTCAATCTCGGTCTTCAATTTTTCTTGAGTGGCGATGCTGGATACAAACTTGGCGTTTGCCTTCCGGGTCTCCATCTCCTGCATCTTCAGCCGGTTCTTGAGATCCGCAAGATCCGCCTCTAGTTTCTTGCCAACAGCCTGCATATATTTCCGGGTTATTAACAGTCATTATATAAGTCCCAAGCGCTTTCCAAGCAAAGACACTTGGCACTTGGGGGCTAATGCATATTGAACGTATCTATCTACATATTGCCGGCTCAGTTGAGTAAGCCGGAACCTAAGTCTACAACATATTCAAGCATAAGTCGTCGACTTGGGGGCTAGCATGGCAAAGGTAACTATGCAGTAAATAAGAGGACAGCAGAAGGATACCTCAGATTTTTGTTGGATCTGGTTGACCATGGCGACCTCGGCGTCCCGGCTCTTGTGGACTTGACTGATGTAGCCAGAGACGAGCTCTCTAATGCTCAAGTCGGTGTAGCCGGAGAGCTCCAGGTTCACCCGGTGGGGTTGCAGTAACTCCCCCTTCGCGGAGCATTTGGCCAACGCGGTCGGTCTCCCCGGCTC
This sequence comes from Triticum aestivum, assembly GCF_018294505.1. Classification (NCBI taxonomy): domain Eukaryota; kingdom Viridiplantae; phylum Streptophyta; class Magnoliopsida; order Poales; family Poaceae; genus Triticum; species Triticum aestivum. Next base: position 600,594,457 of record NC_057799.1, read on the forward strand.
AACGAATTCCGTCCGGGTGATTACCACGTCCGGGTCGTCTGCTGGTGGAGCTGAGCCGGAGGCTTCCGGGTTAACCGAAGCTTCGGTCGTTGTCTTGGTAGTCGGGGCAGGGGCTTCAGGCGCCGTGTCCATTGGAGTGGTGGCTTCGGGGGCGGTGGCAGCTGGTGGCTCTTGAGCCGTCGCCTCCGGGTCAGGTAAGTCTGGCACTCCGGCTGACCTAGTCTTCTTCGCTCTTTTGGTGAGCTTTGCCTGGGCACTGAAAAGACAGAAGTGTTAAGCACACAAAGAGTAAGTACAGACAAGATAATATAAGGAGATTGTTATTATCCGGGTGCAGTCTTGAAGGCCGGCAGACTTGACTGCATGGAGTCACCCGAAGAGGGGGAGGTCTCCTGATAATTGGAGTCAGAAGAGTTGAGTGGCTGACGGATAACACCCACCAACGGATGAAAAGGGTACAGGTGAGAAAAAACCTCAGTGCGACGCTTCCTTGTTGCGTCGGGTAACCCGGCAGAGAGGTCGGTGTCCTTGCGGGCCCGGGTGTGACGCCGGCTTTCGTGAACCTGCTGCTTCAAAAGAAATTGAGGGTCTTGATGAGCTAACGGATGTGAAAAGCTTACTTTCCGGGTTACTCTTCGGACTTTCAGCTGTGGCAAAGGCTCCGAGTCGGAGGAAAGTGACATTACCTCTTCAACCACCAGGTTACTAGCGCCGGTGTCATCCTGTCAATGAGCAAAGTGTTGATAAGGTGGACAGCAACAAACAACAAATATAGCAAAAATTTAAAGGTTTAAGGGTTACCTCTGACTCGGAGCTGTCGCTTAATTGCATTAGCTCCGAAGCAGTGGGTCGGCTTCCCTTTTTACGAGGGGCGGCTTTCTTCGCCTTCCTGGCCTTCTTGGCCGCTTCATGGTCATATTTGACCCGCCAGAACTTATCATCAGCCTGAAAGATACAATGATTGATTCTTAAAACGGTTCAGATGAAGGTTATATCCAGACGAAGATAAAGTTAAAGTCAGCGGCTTACCGCTGGGGCTGGATTGGTCTTGCAGAAGGGGGCTAACCCGGTTCTTCCGCAATCTGCAAGGCTCTCGTTTAGAAGAGCCTTGGTCTCTTCTTCTGCAACGTCTTCTGGAAGATCATTGCGACTGTGCCTCTGCGGGTCATCCTTTCGCCCGGTGTACTCACACATTAAGCCGGGGCGGCGGCTCAATGGGATCACCCGCCATGAGATCCAGACCCGGACCAGGTCAATTCCATTCAGACCGTTGCCTAGCACGACCTTGATCTTATTGATGGTTGGAAGCAAGGGCTGGCGTTCCGCTGCAGTCAGTTTGTCCGACAGCGGATGAGTCGGCTCTAGACGTGTTGGGCGAAAGCCGGGCAGCGGGTTCTCGTCAGCCGGAGACGTATCTTGGCAATAGAACCAAGTCATATTCCAGTCCTTGGGGTGGCTCGGCGGCTCTGCGTAAGGGAAAAGACAGTCCCTATGCTGCTGGATGGAGATGCCTCCTAACTCCAGACTTGGCCCGTTGGCACACTCATTCTGGCGGTTTAAGTAAAACAGCTCTCTGAACAGCAGCAGATTAGGCTCTTCTCCAAGGTACACTTCGCAAAAGACTTGGAAGTTGCAGATGTTGGATACGGAGTTGGGTCCTATATCCTAAGGCCGTAGGTCAAAGAAGTTGAGCACGTCCCTAAAGAACTTTGAGCCGGGCGGTGCAAAGCCCCGGCTCATATGGTCTGCGAAGATCACTACCTCCCCGTCCCTTGGCTGTGGTCTCTCTTCCGACGGGTCAGGAGCACGGTAGGACATGATTTCCTTCTTAGGCAAATATCCGGACTTAACGAAATTGGCCAGGGTCTCGTCGGTGACGTTGGACCGCATCCAGTTGCAAGTGATGTGAGCCTTGGGAGGCATGGTGAAGGTTGGTGGTCTATGATAAAGAGAAAAGTGTCCGGGTTAATTATAAGCCGGAGATCTATCGTTCAAACTAAGATGGCGGCTTATGAAGGGGACTAATGATATATCTTCAGATACGGTGGGTTATTTAAGCCGCAGGGGGATTCAGAGTAAATTGGTTATCTATGGCTTTACCATAGTTAAGCCGGAAGATTCTACAGAGCATGGTTTTCTTTAAACCGGAAAGTTCTACGGCGCGTGTTTTCTTTAAGCCGGGAATGTAAGCCGCCAAGATTCAATGGTTGCAATTTTTACTAAGTGTGGTAAAACAGGTTTCACATATGGCAGTAACTTTTTTGGATCAAAATGGTCGGGTGAAATGAAAACGTTCTAGACCTAGAAACAGACGAGCGGATGTTCTTGAGCTCGAACGAAAAACATCTATATAGTGGAAGGAGATCTACTGGTACTTGAAATGAGGTTTAAGACAACTACCGCACTAGTTCTATGCAAGGTTAAAGATCAATCAAGTACAATGACTATGAGAACTACTGAGGTTTGTGGCAATGGCGATGAACGCGAAGAACACAGACAAACCCTACGGTAGATCTATCTGACAGGGCAAGGGAGACTCACCGGAGTTAGAGAAGAGCGGAGGTCGCCGCCGTTTATCTGGTCCAAGTCAGGGTGATGCAGCGGCCGGGTTGATGAAGACCAGGGGCGCGACGGCGGCGGCAGTGGCAGAGCTCTGGCAGAGGAGCAACGGCGCGAGGATGAAGAAGAGAGCGTGAGAAGAACCTGTTGGGCCGGCCTATTTATAAGGCAAGGTCATAAGTGGGCGCGAGATTCAAGGAGACCACGGCGTGGTTATCTCCCCCCACGACGCCTCGATTTTCGGAATGACAGTAAAGCAAAGATCCGTTGCGGATCTGGCGGAGTAAAAAACGGACTTAATGGAGGATGACATCATGGCGGATTATCCGGAGTCCAGAGGATGACGTCACTCCGGGTTATGGCCTTCACATGAATGGTAAGCCGGAGATTTTTTCTCTCAGAAGAGTTGAAGATTGACATGAGCCGGCTCAAATCAATCTGGGGCCTAATGTTGAGGATATGGACCTTAGAGTCACCCGCCAGGAGGGGCCAGGTTACTCGTACGGTCGTTGCCAGAAGCCCGGAGCCAAGTTTCAAGACGATGGGCCAGAGGTGGGCTGAGACCCGGATATGGCTTAAGGCCCGTAGTTACAATCATTATTATAGTAGAACTTGTAGCGTAAGGCAAGTATAGTTTAGAGTCCGAGCTGGACACTCTTATGAGCCTGCCGGGACTCTAAGGGCTGCTGGGCGTGTTCCTCCCTATATAAATGGACGACCCGGCAGCGGTTGAAGGGCGAGAACAAGATCATCGAGAGCCGGGCATAGCTGTTTAGCTCCCTGGTTATCGTAACCCTAATCAATATCACTCCAAACTGGACGTAGGCTTTTACCTTCACCGTAAGGGGCCGAACCAGTATAAACCCTCGTGTTCCTTGTCCCGCATAACCCCTTCAAGCTTCCTAGTTGCGATGGCTCCACGACTAAGTCCTAGCTCGAGGACATCTGCCGTGACAATTCCACGACAGTTAGCATGTTCACTTGGTGAACATTAAGTCATGCATCTGATGTGAACTACACACTTTGTCCCTTCAGTTAACTTATCTTCTACTTATATTTTTGTAATGTTTCATCGTGAACTTTTGTGCTAGCTACTTGTTCCTGTATTATACAGTATGATACTGCTGTTATGTCTTAAGCTAGATATGTCTACTTTGGCATTTTTAGCTTATTGATGGACTTTGCATTTGTTGTTTGGATAGCTGTTGATTTGTCCGTGGATCTGGACATAGACGAGCTTTGTGTTTTTGTTCCTGCTAATTTTCTATTAGAAAAACACCATACTCCCTCTGATACATAATAAGTGTCGTGGTTATAGTTATAATTTGAACTAAACTAGGAAACTTATTATTATGAATCGGAGGGACTTCAACTTAGCAACAAGGGGATCACGGAGTGTGCCGGTGCGAAACCAGCGACGTGGGTCGTTGTGGACGGAGGGGGCAGGTGTGAAGATCACAGCTGATCTGTGTGGCCGAACGGCATGTGCCCTAGTTTAGGTATCCTTTTCTTTTCTTTTTGCGTGGAAGGGGATTTTATTTATCTCCATAAAAAATACTCCAGTACTTTAGTTATCTATAAGCGTTCTTATATATATTCCGTAAAGAAATACTCCACTACCTTAAACGTTCTTATATCTCTACTCCAAAGGGACAACTTGGTAGTCTCCGTTTCATGGTTTTTTTTCGTCCCACCTTTCTCTGGTTTATTTTCGTCTTTGTTCCCACCTCCCATGTACTCCCATCGCATGGAAGAAAATCGTAGAAAACCTCATAGCGATGCCTCTAGGAGTCCACACGCAAGAAGAGAAACGGACAAAAAAAACCTACGAAATTAAACCAGTGAAAAACAAACGCGAAACGAATCGCACGACCGAGCGAGGCCTCGTGCCCTCAAGCCGCCGCCCTCGTGTCCTCACGCCGCCGCCGATCCATTCCTTCGACGCCGCCCTCACACATCAAACGCCGCCGATCCCTGGGCTACCTCGACGGGAGCAATCGATCCCGTCCAGGATACGATGCCCCCTCCGCCCCACCTACCTCCTCGGACACCTGCCTACCCCCTCCCTCCGGGGTCCTACGGGCGAGCCGCTGACCCTCCACGCGCATGCTCGTCCGCCGCCCCACCCACGCCATCTGCCCCGAACACTCTTCATGCCACGGCTCAGCTGTCGAAGGGTGCTGACTGTTGATGATGCGCCGCTGGGGATGCGTGCGCACGCTTGGGACGTGGACACACACGGGAGTGTCCCCCGATTCAGTTCCGTCGTAGCCTCATTCGTACGTATGCTTTAATCTGTTTTCATGTTCTGTTCTTGGGCCTTCGTGCTTGGTTCTTGGGCGTTCGTGCTCTCTACAACCCCTTTCTAAGCCTTTTGGTTGACTATAGGTATGAACTATGGGTGCAGACGTTGGACCCAAAAAGCTGCAGCAATAAAGATAGATGGGTATCAATCACTTCAATTTGTTGACGAGGTATAAGACGGCTACACACTGATTTTTTATTTCTGGTTAACACCAATTAGTTGATTGCGTTAATTACCTATATTTTTATTGGCTGCAAAAGTTACAACTTACTAATCTAAGGTTGTAATGCATGAAGTTTCCTGCCCGTGCATGGTCGAAGACACAAACCAGGAACATTGTATGAAAAAGAGAGGACCAAACAAGTGAAATATTGCATTACAGATTTCAGAAATGCAGAAAACAAGATGAATTTGTTTATAATAGTCTCATTGTCTCATGTCTGTGGGAGCATAGATGGAGCTATATGCCTTGACCAATTTCCTAATAACACATTTTTTTCCTGAGTATTATAGCATCACGGTTATCAAAAGTGATGTTTGCACTCGGCTCTCGAACAAACATATTTCATAATAGGTGTTCTACTGAGCAAGGAAACTGATTTCAGAAACCAGAATTTCGATTGTTGACAATATATGTGGTCAGGCAAGATAGCATCAAAATAGTTTGAAAGTTAGTGCATTCTTTATCCTTAATCATACATGTCGACCGGTCTATTTTGTTGTTCCTAGATTTCCTAGCTAAATGTGTATAGTTCCTTTCGATCAGCTAAACGTCAATATGTTGGATGATCTTGTGGAGAGGGCCACCGAGAGGGGGGTTGCATTGCCAAAGTAGAAGGTGGCCATCGCCTTGACCTGACTGGACCTCCTGACATTTCACAACGCTCAAACAGGAAACACATGTTGGAGGAGGAGACCACAGGCTAATTGGAAGCATCAACTATTTGTTAGCTATCAATCTTGTCCTTTGAGCATATATACTTTATTTCTTAAACCATTATGCATGAGCTTTGCAGGATGATTTGGATGAGTGGATCAGAGGACGGCATGAGTAGGTATTTCCATTCGATCATACCCAAAATGATAATGTATACCCTCACTTAAGATGATGGCTCTTCTACTCTGCTAACATAGCATGCATGTGCTTGTGTGGAGTGCCTGCAAAATTAATAGCTCAAGTCTCTCAACACGCGGATATGGAGAGGCTTCTCCTAGCGGTCATTGCAACTGTGATATGCATTTCCTTGCTTTCGGCTCTGATCAAGTTTGTAGCGTCTGGGAATGTGCATATGAAAATCCACACGTAATTGTATTGTAATGCGATTTGGTTGTTATATTTTTTTCACACTGGTTTCTAGAGATGTTCAAGTTATCTCATATACTATATCGAATTATAATGGATAAGTTAGTGTACATACTGATTTGAAGATCCTTTTGCTGTCATACACATATTACTGCAGGACCATAGCGAACCATTGCAATGCGGCAAATCAAATTTCAATACTCAGCACTCTTCTATGTGGATCAGTAAGTTGTTTATCTACTTTCACTTTTAAATTGCTTGTTGAAGACACTTGATTCACTTTGTGCCTGTTACTTTAATCTTGCTAAGTGCATACCGAAAAAATTCTACTTGCCCCTTGTCATGCACAAAATCGAATTAACATTGCAAATTACTTTACGCGAATCTGATCCTGTAGTTAAATATTATTTGGTCTAAGAAATGAGATGAAGTTTGTCCCTAGAATATATAATGGACTGAAAACAAAACCCAAGATGTGGCAATTCAAACACCCAAAAGAAATTACTTGCATATCTTGTTGAGATGATCTTTTTAAAGTTTCTGGGTTTACCAGCTTGGTGAATGAATCACTTGAGCTCATGGTACTTGTCACACTTCTCACTCCAATTGACTTCTTACTCCTGAAAGAAAACATAATTGAAGGTCACATAGTATACACAGGAATAAACACATCATTCATCTACTTTATATTTCCTAGATTCAGTGTAGTACAAAGGTATAACCGAAAAAAGTAAATGTGTCGAGTCAAGAATAAATGCAGATAGAGAGAATAGTACAAGACAGAGCTCACCTAAGAAGTAAGACTGCTTATGAATTGTGAGTTGTGACAGAAGAAAAGCAGGTAGCTATGCAGGGATGATTCAATTACAGGTGAATAGCCACATGATGAAGAATATATTTTAGTAGAGACGAAGAATGCCTACATATGTCGGATCAGTCCTTTATTTTATCCATTTTAGTACGGATGAAGAATATACCAGGGGAAACGAGAAGCTTTTTTGGCACATGCCAACTTTCTAAATGCTTAGCATGAAAAACATAACAGGAAACATATAATGTCGATGTGTTCCTGCTTGTTACAGTAAGTCCAGGTGTAGAATTAATATTTATTTAGACTCTACTGGATATAATAGTACATGATTGCAATGCAACTCATGGGAGTTTTGACAGCCAACATCCCTTGCTCCTGTATTTTTAATAAGACCAACATCTACAATGTGAGCAGCATGATTTTGTTCTCTCCTTGTCTTGGCTACTGACCAGGGGATCAAAGTGCAACCATTTACTTTAATTTCCTTGTAGATAGCATGGAGTCTGGACAAGTTTGGGCCCGTGTCTAGGACTGCGGAGACCACCACAGAGGCATCTGATTCCAGTATGACAGTAACTTCAGAACATCCAGGCAAGAATTGGCTTTAACTTCTTCAAAATCAAAATGAGGTATCTTTAGTATCTTCAGCCACAATACGACCTGCAGGAAGACCGCAGGTGGAGTGTGCTTGGACGACAGCTTGGCCGCCGGCTGCACGCCCTTCCAGACGGCCAGGCAGAGATTCTTCGCCTCGGCAACCGCCTTGGCTTGGAGCCATGCCAGGTCGTCGTCGCTGAGGATGGACGCCGGCAACAACATCGATCTCTGTGATACCGACAGAGTTGGTTGTGGGGCGAGACCGTGGCTGGGCGGCACGTCGATCTATGCGATGCCGACGGTGTTGCTTGTGGGGCAAGACCATGGCGGGGAGGCGCGAGGCCGTGGTGGGGAGAGGACATGGGCGCGAGGCCATGGAGACTGGTGGGAGAGGAGGTCGGCAAAGCAACGACGTGGTGGGGAGAGGACATGGGCGCGAGGCCATGGAGACTGGTGGGAGAGGAGGTCGGCAAAGCAGCGACGTGGTGGGGAGAAGCGACTTGTGTGAGCGACTGCTGTGCAGTGAGGGGGCTACCTTTACGGCGAGAGCGTTGCGGTGAGGTACCTGTACATATAGGAGTGGCTACCTGTACGGCGCCAGCAGTCCTAAATACGCCAAACAAGTGATCTAGACATACCACATGGCACATGTGGCCAACTATCCAAGTTAAGTTGATGATGAGTATTTGATGAAAGTGATCTAGACATGAGCCCGTGTACATAAGATCTAGATATATGGAAATCTCACAAATTCGGAGAGACCATCTAGCGTACTTCTCAATTTTGGTATTGGTGGTGCCATTGTTATTCGAGATTATTTTGATGTTAATTTTTTGTCTTTTGAATTTAAAATACTTGAATCATGATCTGGGTGCTTCTTCTTGATCTGGTCGGTGAGTGAGGATGTAGGACATAGATGCACATTGGGCTTAGAATTTAGGGAGATAGAAACCAGCTAAAGTCTCTACCCTAAAATAAATCTGAACCCTTATAATGAAGCTTGATGACCGTGCAGATGAATCTGAATATTTAATTATCTTATAATTGTGCATATAACTCCGCCTATGTTGTCTCAACATAGCCGGTCCCAAGCCCGGGTAAAGGAGGAGGGTTGTGATAGGCTTGGCGAGCCAACGTAAAAACTCAGCCACTCTTATGAAGATGAAACCCAAAAGGCCATGAGTTGGTTGCAAGATCTTATGGGTTTCACCTCTAGCCTACCCCAACTTGTTTGGGACTAAAGGCTTTGTTTGTTGTTGTTGTTGTTGTTGTTGTCGTTGTTGTTGTTGTTGTTGTTGTTATAATTGTGCATATGATGATGGAGCAGCTATTTGGGCTGATCTCCTGCTGTTCTAGCAAAGTTTGGTTTAGTATTTGGTTTTTCTCTACGAAAGATCAAGTAATCTGATACCGAGCTCCTTCTTTTATAGTAATCAAATTTTGAGTTTGCAATGATTGTTCATGCCTAATTGGCAATATATATTGGCAACAAATTATTTTTGTTGTCAGACAAAGGGCATGACGGATGGCACCAGCGGAAAGGTGAGCGCCGATGGAGATAAGCGAGAAAAGGAGTAGCGCGAGGCGGTAGGCACCCTTTAAGAGGATGAGAGGGCCTGCTGCTGGGGGATGGTCCTAGGGATATTTGAATCAACGAGAGCAGTGTCGGCCTAGGTATCTTCTTCCATCTCTAGATCCTATAAACTATATATCTCTCTAATCTGCGTTGACACGTAATAGTGGCGGGTACAAGTGTGTGGCTGCTCTAGTGCCGCCGCATGCCCCAGTTCCGCCCAAACATGGATGCAGGTGGATGTGGGCACCGTGGCCGCCACCAAGGATGTAGGGGTCCCGCCACAACCGGCGAGGACGCGGTAGGCGTGCCGAAACTGTCAAGGACACGGGAGCCGTACTGCAGCCTTAGCGTTTTTCCTAATTTCTTTAGGTATGTGAGGTCGATTTAATATTCACATATATGCTGAAATTCTGACACCAAAGAACCAGCTGTGAAGTTATATGAAATTTCTTGCTAAAGCTATACCACTCTTTTTAGTACTGACTAATCACTGGTACGCGTCGGTGCTATACAAACGGTTTTTAACCCCTTTCCGCGACGGCGTTCGGAACCGTCACCTAGTGAGTGTGGGCAATAGGGGGGTCCTTCCCACACGGCCCAGAAACCGTCGAGGATATGCCACACACGCTCGGTAAAATGAGGTCGTGTGCGACCGGCGAGCACTCAAATACAGAAATACGTACAGTAGTGCTAAAAAAATACAATTATATAGGCGAAATCATTTCCAGTCGTAAGTACATCCCACACAGCGAGTCACCGCTAAACGTTTCCGTTCGTATATACATCCCACATAGTCACTCCAAGGAAAACGTTTGCGCAAGGTGGCGTAACGCAAACAGTTTTGAAGAGAATATCGTGTGTGATTGTTCATTGATCCAACACGGTTTATTCCTAGAAACTGTGTGCGTTGCCTGAGGTCATAGCCCACAGTGTTTTCTCAATAACCGTTTGCAATAGGAAAACCGCTAATTGGCCAATTAGCGGGCTAATTGCCCTATTATTAATAATCCATTTACAAATCTAATTGACCTTCATATTAAGCATATAATATATTCCATTTCCATATTAAGGAAGCAGGATTTCATAATTGAAATACATCGGAGTACAACATGATATAGCTTCAGCACTCAGCTAGCCCATTACACAACTGCACCAGCAGCAAGTTTCACATGCAACATCTAGAACCTTTCGAAATTAGCATCATAGATGGTACATAGAGAGATGCATCTCATCTGGAAAACTGCTGAAGCAGAAGGCGAATATTAATTGAGCCTTCATTCATGTTGAAGGTCTTTGTAACTTTAGGCCAGTGCCTGTGGATGATTGACCATCCATCTTTCGACCTCTTCAGGAACACTTCAATATTGAACCGTGGGTGTTGTATGAAAACTTTCCTCGCCTCCTGACCATAGAGGTGGTTTGAGAGGTAATCATCAGTGAAGCTGGGAAACAAGGATGTGCATAAATATCTTCTCTATATTGGAAATGGGGCAAAGGAATAAAAAAGGCAAGGTATAATAGTTAGTACCATCTTGTAAACCTCAGTGCTTCCCATTGTTTCCCTGCAACACATATAAGGTAGTTAGTCATCAGGTTAAGTAAGGGTTCGCATGCTATCAGTAAAATATGTTGATGATAAATAAGCACATTGCAGATTCATCAGATTAATTCAAGCCACATGGAAAACCCGTTTATCCAAACCAAGAATGATTAAGAACTAGGAAATATAGCACTTGTATATGTTTCTCATGTATTAAGTGCAGCCAAATTCAATTTATTCCTCACATGTATACAATAACAGAATGCAGCCACAACAATTGAACATCGCATTGCAGAATTGAACCAAGCAGTTAACTAAACACCACAACAAATGAACCAAACGTTAACTGAGCACCACATTGCACAATGTAACATACTCCTAATAGAAGATCAGACAGTTAACCAAACCAAGCATGCTTAACAACTTGGAAATATAGCAATTGTATTTGTTTCTCATGTATTTAGTACAGCCAAATTCGATTTATTCCTCACATGGTATACAATAACAGAATGTAGCCACAACAATTGAACATCGCATTGCAGAATTGAACCAAGCAGTTAACTAAACACCACAAAAAATGAACCAAACGTTAACTGAGCACCACATTGCACAATATAACATACTGTAATAGAGGATCAGACAGTTAACCAAACCAAGCATGCTTAACAACTAGGAAATATTGCACCCTGAAGAAATGAACATCACATTTGCAGAGTTGAACCAAACAGTTAACTGAATACCACATTGCACAACATATAGAACATATACACTATAGCAGAAGATTGCATGGTAAAAGTAGATAACACAATTCACTAGAATTTGTTAAGGAAAGGCAGTAGCTAGCAAACTGAACATGGGTCCTTATAGTGAGCTAATAAGACAAGCTACTCCTCATTGTCGGAGATATAGATGACGATTGGCTCCTTGGACATGGAAGAGGGCGAGGCCTCTGCATCGTGGGTGCCCTCGTTGTAGTGGTGAGTTGCCTGAGCCGCTCCGGGCACCAACCTGCTGGCTCTCAAGATGAGGTAAGCACATGCACGCTGAGAAAACATCTCGTAGTCTTCGTCGAAGGCACCGACGGTGGCCTCGATAAAACGCCACGAACTATCATTTAAATCAGCCAACCGCGTCGCGGCATTGGCACGAATGGCAGCCATCACGACCTCATCCGCGCGTGCGGCCGCGATTTGCTTCTCCACAGACAAATGCTCCTTGAGATCCTGGCTATACTGCATGCACCATGGCTTAGGCAGGAGCTTATTTGGTGGAGGGGTCGGTGATTTGGGTGGAAGGTGTCGCGCTCGCGCCGGCGGAGGAGGAGGATGGGGGTCGGGTGTGGATTACCTGCCTGGATAGGCGAGGCCGAGCAGCGTGAAGGAGGGTCGCCAGCGAGGAGGCGGCGCTGCAAGCAAGGAGTGAAGGTTTCAACTTGGAAAGGATGGAGGAAATAGGGGAAATGTGGCTTTTGGTAAGGGGGAGGGGGCGGGGAGGTAGATATTTCCGCGGAAGCCGAAAATTTGGAATCGCTTCAGCGAAAAAACTGGCACGCAAAGTGTCATCAGACACGGTCCCTTATTCAGAGCGGGCTGTGGACTGTAGCCGTCGCACCTTCTCGCGTAAGCCGTATGCGTACTATACTCCGACGGTGCTCCAATATATTTTGTGCTGCATCTCACATGGTTGGTTATAATAAACTGTGTGGGATCTACTTGATTTTTTGTCTTGATTTGAATTACATAATGGGGTCACAACGGCCATGGACGGTTTTTGAATTGCTAGACCTTTTATCTGCAGTGAACATGCAACTATATGTGTGTCATAAAAGAATTGGAATTATGCAGGGTTCGTTTGGACATTTTTATGCATTAACAGAGTTTTCAATGCATTTATGTGCATAATTCAAATTTGAACTACATGCACATGCTCCAGTGCATATAAATTGGTTGAAAAAATCAAATCTTTGTCCTTGGGTGCATGCTTAGCTCCCATGCAAGAAATGGGAATGAATGTCAAACACCCTGCCACCGTCACCCGGCCGCAAACATTGAGATACCTTGTTTTAAAATTCTAGTAAATCCAAAACTCATCTGAAATTCCTGAAACTTGGCATGCTATCATGGAGCGGCATCAACATGTCGTGGTAAATTTTTGTCCCATTTGGGGCAGGTTTGAGTATATGCTTCTCACAAACCAGAGCTTCTCACAACAAGCATGATGGTTTCGGTAGGGAACGCCCCACCTTTGGGGATGAAACGATATCCATTGCCTCTTATTCCTTTCAAGAAAGTTCTCGTGTTAACATAGAACAACAGGAGTGTTGTGTTATTTTTTGTGATTTTTCGGGGTTCGTTTGGACATTTTTATGCATTAACTGAGTTCTCAATGGAATTATGTGCATAATTCAAATTTGAACAAAATGCACATGCTCTCTAATGCATATAAATTGGTTGAAAATTCAAATCTGTGTCCTTGGTTGCATGCTTAGGTCCAGTGAAAGAAAAGGGAATGAATGTCAAACACCCTGCCACGGTCACTCGGCCGCAAACATTGAGATACCTGGTTTTTAAATTCTAGTAAATCCAAAGCTCGTCTGAAATTCATGAAACTTGGCGTGCCATCATGGAGCGGCATCAACATGCTATGGTAATTTTTTTGTCCCATTTGGGGAAGGTTTGGGGATATGCTTCTCACAAACCAGAGCTTCTCACAACAAGCCGGATGGTTTCGGTAGGGAACGTCCCACCTTTGGGGACGAAACGACATCCATTGCCTCTTATTGCTTTCAAATTTTTTCTCATGTCAACATACAACAACAGGAGTGTTGTGTCGATTTTTGGGATTTTTTGATGTTCGTTTGGACATTTTTATGCATTAATTGAGTTTTTAATGCATTTATGTGCATAATTCAAATTTGAACTACATGCACATGCTCTAATGCATATAAATTGGTTGAAAAATCAAATATGTGTCCTTGGGTGCATGCTTAGGTCCCATGCAAGAAATGGGAAGGAATGTCAAACACCAGGGCACGGTCACTCGGCCGCAAACATTGAGATACCTAGTTTTTAAATTCTAGTAAATCCAAAACTCGTCCAAAATTCATGAAACTTGGCATGCTATCATGGGGCGGCATCAACATGCCGTGGCAAATTTTTTGTCCCATTTGGGGCAGGTTTGGGGATATGCTTCTCACAAACCAGAGCTTCTCACAACAAGCGTGATGGTTTCAATAGGGAACGTCCCACCTTTGGGGACGAAACGACATCCATTGCCTCTTATTGCTTTCAATTTTTTTCTCGTGTAAACATAGAACAACAGGATTGTTGTGTCAATTTTGGGATTTTTCAGGGTTCGTTTGGACATTTTTATGCATTAATTGAGTTTTTAATGCATTTATGTGCATAATTCAAATTTGAACTACATGCACATGCTCTAACGGATATAAATTGGTTGAAAATTCAAATATGTGTCCTTGGGTGCATGCTTAGGTCCCATGCAAGAAATTGGAATGAATTTCAAACACCAGGGCAACGTTGATTGCCGGCAAAACGTTGAGATACTTTGTTTTTAAATTCTAGTAAATGAAAAATCCGTCTGAAATTCATGAAACTTGGCATGCTTTCATGGAATGCATCAACATGCGTCGTAATTTTTTTGTCCCATTTGTGGCAGGTTTAGGTATATGCTTCTCACAAACCAGAGCTTTGCTACGTCTTGAGCTTGCGTTGGTTTTCCCCGAGAGGAAGGGATGATGCAGCAGAGTAGGGAATGCAAAATCTAGCAAAGGTAAGAAGGGTCAAGGAAGAATAGCAGTGACTTATAAAAGGAAAGCACCGAATAAAAGGAAGGAGATCCGTCTTGATTTTTTGCATGCGTAAGTATTTCCCTCAGTTTTTGAGAACCAAGGTATCAATCCAGTACGAGGCCATGCTCAAGTCCCTCGTACCTACACAAAGCAAATAACTCCTCGCAACCAACGCGAATAGGGGTTGTCAATCCCTTCACGGTCACTTATGAGAGTGAGATCTGATAGAGATAATAAATAATATTTTTGGTATTTTTGGTATAAAGATGCAAAGTAAAATAAAAGGCAAAGTAAAGCGCAAAGTAATAATAAAAGTGTAGGAACATTAATATGATGAAAATAGACCCGGGGGCCATAGGTTTCACTAGTGGCTTCTCTCAAGAGCATAAGTATTTTACGGCGGGTGAACAAATTACTGTTGAGCAATTGACAGAACTGAGCATAGTTATGAGAATATCTAGGTATGATCATGTATATAGGCATCACGTCCGAGAAAAGTAGACCGACTCCTGCCTGCATCTACTACTATTACTCCACTCATTGACCGCTGTCCAGCATGCATCTAGAGTATTAAGTTAAAAACAGAGTAACGCCTTAAGCAAGATGACATGATGTAGAGGAATAAATTCATGCAATATGGTAAATACCCCATCTTGTTATCCTCAATGGCAACAATACAATACATGCCTTGCAACCCTTTCTGTCACTAGGTAAGGACACCGCAAGATTGAACCCGAAGCTAAACACTTCTCCCATTGCAAGAACTACCAATCTAGTTGGCCAAACCAAACGAATAATTCAAAGAGACTTGTAAAGATAACTCAATCATACATAAAAGAATTCAGAGAAGTTTCAAATATTGTTCATAGGTAAACTTGATCATAAACCCACAATTCATCGGTCACAACAAACACACCGCAAAAAGAAGATTACATCGAATAGATCTCCACGAGAGAGGGGAAGAACATTGTATTGAGATCCAAAAAGAGAGAAGAAGCCATATAGCTACTAGCTATGGACCCGAAGGTCTGAAGTAAACTACTCACACTTCATCGGAGGGGCTATGGTGATGATGTAGAAGCCCTCCGTGGTGGAATCCCCTTCCGGCGGAGCTCCGAAACAGGCCCCAAGATGGGATCTCGTGGATACAGAAAGTTGCGGCGGTGGAATTAGGTTTTTGGCTCCGTATCGGATCTATCTGGGGTACGTAGGTACATATAGGAGGAAGAAGTACGTCGGTGGAGCAACA